>NC_046157.1:73949228-73981568 GCF_011064425.1 Rattus rattus
TTTTATTCTGACAAAATTGATTTTAATAACTTCTGCAATATTTTTTCTTGATATTTTATCTTTTTAGCGAAATTTTTTTTTTTTGTAGATGAGATTTCTTTTTTTTTCTTATCATTTCCTCTGGGTTTTGTCACATTTTATTCTAAATTGCTATACCCTGAGAAATTATGCAGTATTTTCTTTGCAGCACATTTTAAAATTTTAATCGCTTTCATTTTAAATCCTTCCTTTCAGTGTATCTATTTATTTATCTCTGCTTAATGTACTCCATCCTCTCATACACACACCTAGAATGAATACACTGTAGGTACTCCAAGTGTATCATTGCATTGTATGTTTGCTAAAATTTCAAAACTCTAGAGACACAATTTTTTCACTTGAAGCTTTTGAATAAATATATCTAGAAGAAGGATATTAATATTAGGTTTAATATTAAGACTTACAAAACAATTGTCAATATATAAATTCATGAGGTATTTACCCTGGAAGTCCTAAACAATATATATGTATTATATAAATTGTCATGCATAGGGATGGGTGATTGCCATTTATTTACATATCCACAAGAAGCGAAAGAAATGTTGGGGCACATTTTGTACTTTGTGTGAAGGTTGTCTTTGTATTATTCAATTGTCAATCCTGTACCAGCATAGAGCTGTGTAATGGCTGGATTTTGGTATAGTTATTCTTATGGACTATCTCCTGCCGTACTACTTTGTAAACATACATCTTTCTCACTTGCCGATTGGCCTAATAGCTGATGGCTTATAGTTAGACATGAATGAAAGGCAAGACTTCCAGGACTGACAGAGGGTCTCTCAGAGAAGAAAGGCGGGGAAATTCACTATTGGATAGTGAAGAGGTCTGACTTACTGAGGGAAATGGAGGTAATGGGTGACTTGTTGGGATGTGTACCCCAATAGTCAGGTTAATTAAGTTAGATGAGCTAGCCTGGAGACAGCCTAAACTAAGGCAAAAATCTATAATAAAGTTAATAAATATCTGTGTCTTTACTCATCTGCTGGTGGATATAAGAAATCCTGCTATAAGGAAAGAATATTTTTAAAAACAGAAATTAAATCTCTCATAGAATACAACCTCTCTTTGATGACATTCCTGCAATACCTCCTTGAGAACTAAGACAAAAGCCTTTATTTAGGCAAGGTAAAAGATCTACATTCTTTACAGATAATATCCACAGTTATTAATAATACTTTAGGTTAGTGGATAACTTTGTTCTTTATTTCTAAGGGATTAGTTACCATGCCAGGAGCAATCCATATTTACCAGGTTACCATTTCTTCAAAAAATAGAGCTATTAATGTAAATTGAATTTCAGGATTGTTCTACTAGAATCTTTCATAAATTCTTATTTCATAGCCATAATAGTATACAATTAATATCATTTTAACTAGCAAGTGTGCTTTAAATATTTGTGCCTATACTTCTTAATATTTTTGGGAAATATGAATTTTTGAAATTAGTTATTTTAGGTCATTTTCTATATAGTATATGTGATTTTATTTTCATTTCTTTCTGACTGTGCCCACCTCCCTCAATACCCAACCAACTTAATGTTCTATATCTCTCTCCCTCTCTATCTCCCAAATTGACCCTCTTTTTCAAAAACAAATCTAAAAGAAAACTGAAAACTATAACAAATTAAAAACAATGCAGCACAACAAAGAAACAAAAGTTAACTAAGAGCCACGTGCAGTCTTCTTTGTTTTATCCAACTACTCCTGCACAGGTAGCCTGCCCTGGAGTCACTCCCTTAACAAAATCGATTTTCCCTGTTCCATCAGGTATCAGTGACAAACGGCTTCTGATTTGGAATGTAAGTTTCTGGCAACTTCCTTATCAGTTTTGGAATTTCTTCTGGTTCATACTATTCAGGGCTTGTACATAGTGACACAGCCTCTTTGAGTTCATATATGTTTCAGCCCTGTTGTTTGTGGATGATGCTTCTTTCCTTGGAGTTATGCATAATCTTTGTCTCTTACAATCGTTCTCCCTCATTTTCAAAATACATACCAGAGCCTTGAGGTAAAGGATTATTGTTAAACACACACACACACACACACACACACACAATTATATGTGATATATAATATAGGATATATGATCTAAGCTATAGGCTATAGGCAATAAAATATGATAACATATAAACATGTAACATATAATTATATAAGTATGATATAATTCGTTGTCTGTTACTGCTAAAGTATCAGGAGAGTGCCTTCAGGGCTATGCTACCATGGTGTTAACTGCTATGAGTCATCTATAGAACCATCTATAAAGCCATCTGAAATTCACTTATGCTCATGAAATAAGATTGGAAATGTATGTATCTGTAAGATTACTACCTTTTAAAATATACGTATAATGGTGTCTAAATATGCACTAATACTAAAGTCATAAATTTTTCATGTCATAGAAAATTTCTGTTCAGTAGAACTAATTTAGCAAAATATTCCCCAGAAAATTTGCATAATTCTTACAAATCCTGGATAAATAGGGAGAATACAATAGTCTTTAAATATATTCTTAAGTAAGTTTCATCTTAATTAGTGTGATTATTTTAGTTGACAACTTGACATAACCTGAAATTACCCAGGAAGGAAGTCTTTTTTTTTCTTTTTTATCAATCTAGATTTTATTCCCCTCCCAGTCTACTGTCTGATCGTTCAACATTCCTTATCTCTTCCCTGCCCTCTACTCCCTGTCTCCATGAGGATGCCCCCATCCAACCCACCCCACCAGACCTCTAATCTCTCTGGGGCCTCCAGTCTCTTAAGGGTTAGGTGCATCTTCTCTCAGTGAACCCAGACTCAACAGTTCTCTGCTGTATTTGAGTGGGGGCCCTCATCTCAGCTGGTGTTTGCTGCCTGGTTAGTGATCCAATGTCTGAGAGACGTTGCGGGTCCAGGTTAATTGAAACTTTAAAGAAGTATTGAAAGAACTGGAAGAGCTTGAAGGGGCTCGAGACCCCTTATGAACAACAATGCCAAGCAACCAGAGCTTCCAGGGACTAAGCCACTACCTAAAGACTATACATGGACTGACCCTGGACTCTGATCTCATAGGTAGCAATGAATATCCTAGTAAGAAAACCAGTGGAAGGGGAAGCCCTGGGTCCTGCTGAGACTGAACCCCCAGTGAACTAGATTGTTGGGGGGAAGGTGGCAAGGGGGGGAAGATGGGGAGGGGAACACCCATAAAGAAGGGGAGGGGGAGGGATTAGGGGGATGTTTGCCCGGAAACCGGGAAAAGGAATAACACTCGAAATGTAAATAATAAATACTCAAGTTAATAATAATAATAATAATAATAATAATAATAATAAAAAGTATTGAGATAAGTTTTGTCTGCTGTCCTGCTTGTGGTCAATGATCTTGATAACATTAATTGAATCGGGTAAATTAAGCCCACCATGGGCAGCAGCATTCCTGCATCTGAATCCTAATCTGGAGGAGTAAAGAAAATCTTTTTATAGTAGGCATCTGTGACCTTTTTCAATAGCTGTGATGTGATTAGCAGATTCAAATTGTTGCTAGTAATGATTTTCATTTCATTTTCTAGTAATGATGTACAGAAACTTGGAAATTTAAGTTAAAATAACGGTTTTCTTCTGTGAGTTGATTTATATCCAGACACTTTATTTATCACTGCAACAAACTCAACTAAATGATACAATTATCTATAGATCATTTTATTTGACTTTTACGATTGTCTTTTTAGGGGTTTTATAGATGTGAATAGTCACCATGACCAAGGCAACTCTTATAACGACATTTAGTTGGGACTGGCTTATAAGATTAGAAGTTCAGTCCAGTATCAACAATACGGGAGCAGGGCAGCATCCAGTAAATCATGGTACAGGAGGAGGTGAGAGTTCTACAGCTTCATCTCAAGGTTGCTGGGAGAAGATTGGCTTCCGGGAAGTTAGGATGAAGGTTGTAATGCCCACACGCGCAGTGACAAACCTATTCCAACAAGGCCACACGTACTCCCACAAGGCCACATCTCCTAATCGTGCCAATTACTGCATGAATATACAAACCATCACAACTATTATTCCCTTTTCTCATGAAAATGCAATATTTACTAGTTATAGGGAATTGATATTCAGTGTGAACCAACAATAGTTCTGAAATTTTTAATATATTTTATTCTAAATTATAAAGCCATGATAATATATGAGCGCATTACAAATCACCATTATATTCAAAGCTGACAGTATTAACTTCTTGTATTAAATTATCATTTTGTAAAATAAAGTAATTAAACAGAATAAATACGTAAATATTTTCAGTGTTCATCTTTTGATAGATACACTTTTGTATAAATACAACAAAGCTACAGTTAATTATTAAAACAGTCCCCGTTGTTTAATATGTAACTTTACTATTTTTTCTAAGGCGTTTAGAATATCTACATGTAATCAGTAGATATTTATTGAAAACAAAATATATTGTTATTCTAATAATTAAAACAAAAATTAATTTAAAATAAATCATATTTTACATAATATAATGATGCTCTTATCAACTTAAGTGCCTAGTTTTATTATAATTTCAAGAGTAAACTTTGTAGCAGTAAAAATGACTTATAAATATTAAATCAAAGAAAAACATAATTTTTATTTATTATACAATTAGATGTATTATTATTATTATCATTTTATTAGATTTTGTTTGTAAAGTTTGTTAAATGCTGAATTTCATCCACGTTTGAAAGAAAATTCAACCTTAGAAAAGATACTTTTAACCAACAGAGTTTGTTGCAGTTATCTAACATATGTAAGAAGATAGCATAAAAATAAATAAACATTGAACTGGAACGTTATGAATATAAGCTCATCATTGTTCTAACATTAGAAATATTTCTCTTATTATGCCCTACTTTCGAGCTGTCAGTCCCCCTGCGTTAGTTTCTATCTTTTCTATGTGCCCGTGTGAGTATTATATGACTTGGAACTAAATTAGGGTAGCTTTCTATCTTTCATTTTTGCCAGCAGCTACTCATTAACTGTTATTGTCATTTCCATGTAACAGGATAAATCTGTTTGGTTTAATTAGTAACAGTGCCCTATGTCCATTGACTTTCATGTTTTAAACCACTACTGTCATGGGCAAACTGAAACATTGGAAAATTCTTTCAGTTTTGAGATGAATGGCTAGATGCAGGAGAATTTTCTATCCAGCCCTTCCTTTTCCTAACCTATTTTCTTTCTTTTCTCAGTTATTTATAGATTATCAGTCTATCAAGAATGTACATTATTTAAAGTGATTCCAAATTTAGGGAAAACTATAAAGCTTCTTAGCTTCTCTCTCTCTCTTTCTCTCTCTCTCTGTTTCTGTCTCTCTCTCCCCTTTCTTTTTAATTCAGCACAGTACTCCATGGTTTAGATGCCCTCCTATATTTGCACATTTTCATTTCTATTAAAATCATTCTATCCTTAAAACCTTGCCAAAGGTCCTGTAACTTAGCAGCTTATAATGTTGTTTCCCAGTAGTTATGTCACCTTTATTTTATTATATATCATTTTTAATTTGTATTTAAGATTTATAAATTTAGTTGTCATCCCTTTTCAGAGCAAGCACATTATATCATCTTATTGCTTTCCTCTATCGAATTGAGAGTTATCCATCTTGTCATCGTGTAATAATAATAATGATCCTAAATGTAAAAGAAAACATATTCAATATGAAATGTTGAAATATAAATAAAAACTTTTCAATCAATAACAGCACTGATGCTTGAAGAAACATCTCTGTCAGATATGGAAAATGCATTCTGATAATGTTCAACTCTACTTCATTAGATAATGGGCACATGGTATATGCAGAGAAACCATTTATTTTTTTTAAATGCATCTTGGGAAGGTTGTATGCATGCTGTATATCTGAGAAACATTCAAAAGTCTTAATGAATGGGACTTACATTTATTAATGATTCATTTTAATATAGAACCACATATGCCTGCCTCTATATTTATAAAAAATGGGTTATTCATGTATTTTTGATACGATTATGATGTCCATTTCCTGAAGGCTTTTCTTCAAAAATAGAGGAAACAAAAGAGAAATAAAAAGAAAAAGAGATGTATTGAGGCCATGAAATCTTATTTTAATCACATGTGTTTTTGAATCTCGGCACATAAACATAGATTGTATAACTTTTCCAGAATAGGCTCCCCTACAGATACTTGGGAGACCTCCTAAGCAAGTATATAATGAATGGAAGGTAAATTTCAAACAAATAGCTTATTTTTATTTCCAATTCAGTCATCCATTATGATGGTCCATTATGTTTTGGCTCCTATGGAGTTGAACACTGCAGGAACAATGAATTGAGCAGTGCTGACTACCATTCTCATTATACCAGAAGCTGAGACATGGTAATTTAAATAGAATAACCTGGCCAATGGCTGGATAGAGAAGGTTGAAAGAAGTGAGAAAGTCATTTACAGATTGGGTAGTACCACAAAGGCAAGATTATCTGGGTTCAATCCTTCATCCACAACTCATGTGGTCCACTATGGAACACTGTGGCCATCACCTGCTGTTAAAACTCACTTTGCTCTCATGCAGGTTAGCAAATAACATCTATTTGGAACTATTAGGGTTTACTATGATTTCACTAAGGCAAAACCCCATTGAGCTTTAAATAAGAAACTGCACCTGTAGTAATCTAATTCTACCTAATACAATCTGCACTCTAATAATTGAAAATCAGACAAGAGATAGAAAAATGGGGGTTATTGAGGCCTAAGAGTTAGAACAAACAATAACAGAGCTATGATTCATACTGTGTGCCTATGTAAAGGTAATTATTGCAGGGGTTGATGACTTTATTTCATTTAGTTGACACTAGGCCATGGCAGAGAACTTGAAGACAATGTCTCTGGTTCAAGCTTGGATATCAATCTTATGTGTTTATGAAAATGATGACCCTATGAGTCTATTACATATAATAATAATTGTTTCTGAAACACAAATTAAATGGCATATCAAAAATGTACTCATAAAGAAAGGGTTCATATCTGCTTGTATGATTCTTTTCAGAGTAGTCATGTGGAGCTCATACTATAAAGTAATTAAATAATACAGTTTATTACTGAACAGTAAGATTAATGGAGTGAAATGGGACTTGTCTCCATATCAGAACTATATTAAAAAGTGAGAAAATGCCATGCTGTTTTGATTTCATGAATTCAGATAATCCAAGAATTCTTTTAATATATTCTATAAATATCAAAAGATAGTCTCATAGTTATAAACTTTATCTTTGTCTCAGCTGCGTGGTCAATGTGAATACAGTGACTTGAATAAGTTCATTGTCGTAGAACTGAAGGTGATTTCAATTGTCACAGAATCAGTAGTACCATCGAATATCTTGCACAAAATTTTATTTTTTAATATTTGTATAGATTCTCAGACAAAATAGGTTGGAGAGGTAGCTCAATATTTTACAGTTTACTGCTATTCTAGGGGACCCATGCTTGATTCCCAGTCACTTTGAAGTGGCTCAGAGCTACTCTAATCTAGGTCTAAGGGATCTGACAATCTCTACTCCCCTATGACGACAAATACAGATCTGCATATGCACATGCCTGCCTAAACACACACACACACACACACACACACACACACACACACACACACACACACACACACAGAGAGAGAGAGAGAGAGAGAGAGAGAGAGAGAGAGAGAGGAAGAAGTGTGATATATACATAAATATATACAAATTGAATCTCGAAAGAGAATCAACCAAATCCCCAAATTTAGCAAATGATAAATATGCTTCTGAAATTTTTAGTTCTTTTATTATTTAATATTTTAAAAAGTCTTTCTTAAGAAAAAAATGTGAAGCAAATGTTTTTCCTATACTTGTGATTGGATTTTAAAAATAGTGGAAGGCTTTTTCTAAAGATCTCTGGTCTCAAATTAATAGTTTATTTAGAGTGGGAAATAAATCCAAAAGATCAAATGTGACATTAGTAGTTAGCTGTCAAGATACAACCTGCCTAAACCCTGCTTTCTAAAGCTTGAACAATAATGGATCATATGCAGGGGGATTTTTAGTTGGCAATTTCCTCTCCTAATGCAGAGTATGTTTCTGCACCTTAGGGGACAACTGGTAGATCAACATCAATCTGCTTTTTGTGCTTCCCAATGCAAATTGAAAGCATAAAGTTTGGTGGATTTGAATTAAATTAATGTTGGGGAAAACACAGAAGCCTACATTAAACTGTTAGATGTAAGCGTAAAGCTGACAATTGTAAAAGAATCTGCTTGAGGCCCCCTTTACCATGGCTTGATTTATTTAATCTAATTCTTCTAGTATCAAAGATACAACCAATGGATAGCATACCATATATCCCACAGGATCGTAGACCAGATACTCAGAGTTGTACAAAGGGATGACATATTTCCTGAACTAGATGTGCACTGTCATCCTATAACTTTGGATAGAAGAAACAAAAGCCATTCCCTAAAAACTAGGTATAACCATTAAACAAGTTCAAGATCAGAATGTCTACACTATGAAACAATGCAGGATTTTAACAATGTATTAAACTCTGTAAATTTCTTTTTTCATTGGATATTTTATGTACTTACATTTCAAATGGTATCCGTTTTCCCTCTTCTCCCATCCCACAACCCCTGCTTCTATGAAAATGTTCCAATTCCCACCCACCCACTCCCAAACCAACACCTGGCATTCCCCTACACTGGGGAAACAAGCTTTCACAGGACCAAGGACTTCTCTTATTGATGCCAGATAATGTCATCCTCTGATATATGTGTGTCTGTTCCACGTGTACTCTTTGGTTGGTGGTTTAGTTCCTGGGAGCTGTGGGGTCTCTGGTTGGTTGATGTTCTTCCTGTGGTGTTGTAAACCCCTTCAGTTCCTTCAGTTCTCTAACTCCTCTATTGGGGTCCCTGTGCTCAGTCCGATGGTTAGCTGCAACCATCCTCATCTTTATCAGTAAGGCTCTGGCAGAGCCACTTAGAAGACAGCTATCAGGCTGTCAGCAAGCACTTCTTGGCATCAGCACTAGAGACTGGGTTTGGTGGCTGCATATGGGATGGATCCCCAGGTGGAGCAGTCTCTGGATGACCTTTCCTTCTGTCTCTGCTCCACTCTTTGTCTCTGTATTTCCTCTCTTGAGTATTTTCTTCCCCAATCTAAGAAGGACTGAAGCATCCACATTTTAGTCTTCCTTCTTTTTGAGCTTCATATGATCTGTGAATTGTATCTTGAGTTTTCTGAGCTTTTGGGCTAATATACACTTATCACGGAGTGCATACCACGTGTGTTCCCTTGGGACTAGGTTACCTCACTAAGAATGCTATTTTCACAATGGAGTACTACTCAGCTTTTAAAAAACAATGACTGCATGAAATTCCTAGGCAAATGGATAGAACTCTATATTTCTAAGAAGAACATTTCAATTTCCCTGCTCATGCCACACAAGAGCACGCTTCATAAATTAGTGCTGAAATGATGTGTATCTAATTTAAGTATACATAGTCAAAATTAGTTGTCTTAAGTCCACTTATTACTTCTATGCTAAAGCAAAACATTTACATAAAATAAAATTCTCTTTGTCCCTAATTCTGTGGCTTGCATGTGTTTATATGTCTGTTTGTGTATATGTATGCATCTAGGTATGTGTGAGTGTATGGTGTGTGTGTGTGTGTGTGTGTGTGTGTGTATGTGTGTTTGTGCTTTCATTGTCATGAGTCTAGTAAATTAATCATAATCTTCATAGTTTTGCCCTATCTTAACTATGTATGGAAACAAACATTTCAATTCATAAATGCATTCTAAAAATAAAGTTCTGTGTGGTTTAAATTTGTGTGCATTACATGGTGCCCTCCAAACAGACTTGCCTCTTATTTTTTTTCTACTGTTCCAGACATAAATCAACAGGGAATGTCTTTCCCTGGGGAAAATTTCTTTCTACTGCTTTTTCCTCTGTGTAAACAAGACATAGCTTTCCTCTACAAACAGAAATTTCATTTCATTCATTTTTACAGCAAAGTTCAAATGACTATATTGGTTCTGTGAGTTTGCTTTGATTCTAAGGACTAGCCCCAAACTTAGTCAGACAAACAAACAAACAGAATCCCATCCAGATCAAAGAAGAGGTCCTTTTGTGAGAATTGATGAACATCAATTCACACTGAACCTTTTTTTTCCAGGAACCGATTGCTTCTGTTTGTGTTGAGTACACTTTGAATGTGAAAAGAGTTAACAGTTTAGTTTCTTTAATGTGAAAATGTAATCTAGCATTTTTCTTATTAAATAAGCCACATTTCTGACTCTATAACTGCAATACATGATAATTGATTTTATTTCCAAGGTTGATTTTATCAACTCACAATGATGTATGTTTCTTATGCTGCCAAGAGTCAGAAAGAATTTGACCAAATAGGTAACTTCTCATTTAATTTGAAAAGTTACAGTGTTATATCAAACAAACAATATATTTAATAGGATATATGGTTTATGGGGAAATGGAGACAACCATAGTCTTGACAGTATATGAGTTATTTAGAAATTTTAAAAAGTAGATGTATTTTCTGGAAAAACATTGTAAATGCAGTTCATTTCATTAGCCTTGATTCATCAAGATTTTTATTGTTTCATTACCATATACTGAAATCATTTTCATTCAGTAATCATTTGATTATTTTGAAGTATACATATAATAATTTTATTTTTGTTACCTATCCAGTATTTGGCAGATTTGTTACCAAATTTATATTTTAGATGGGAGTAAATGATAGATTTCTAAACCATTTATTTTTAATTATACTTTTGTAACATGTTGTAGTTATTATTAAATTATTTTGTATAGTAATATATTCTGATTAATTTTAATATTTCCAAAGGTCTAAATATTGATCAAATATTTTTTCAGTATTTTGAACCTTGATAATAGATATGAAAAGTCAGAAAGTTCATCCATGATGAGATAGCAACGCAACACCCAGATGATAAACTCTATCTCTTCATCGTCACTGAAGTTCATAGGAGTTGATTGTAAAATCTACTCATGAGAAAAAATTAATAAATGAATCCAACCCCTAATCAATAGGCAGTAGTAGAGTAATCTCTCTAGCTCTAGAGAAAGTGGACAAGCAGTAAGTATATGTCTTTGGGTTCCACATGCAGTCAATTGCTATGTCCTTGTAAATTTTATTGATGGTCAAGATATTTTTATATATATATATATATATATATATATGTTTATCTATATATATATATATACATATATATAATTATTAAGATATTTATTACCAGAGTTCTATGTCAAACTTCACTTGGATTACTTAAGTATACATTAAATGTTAGAAGTAAAAAAAAAAATTACCAAACAATTCAAGATCTGTCAAAACAAAGTAGCAGGCATTTTTCATCAAGAACATATACTAACTGACTCATGTTTATTAAAATATACATTGCAAACTATAGATAATAAGATTTGCTTAATGTCTTAGTTATGTTTAATATTGCTGTGATAAAACACCATGTTCAAAGCCAACTTGCAGAGTAAAGGGTTCATTTCCTCTTGCAACTTTCAAGTCACACTACATTACACTCAGGACCAGAACCTGGAGGCAGGAACACAAGCACAGGCCATGTAGGAACATTGCTTACTGCTTTGTTTTGTGTTTTTCCATGGCTTGCATAGTCTCCTTTACAATACAACTTAAGGCCACTTACCCAGGGTTGAATTAACCCAGTGTTCTAGGCTGTCCGACATGAATCATTATCAACTGAGAATCCTCTTCTCTTCAACAAGATTCTCTCAAGCTTACAAAAACAAAACAGACAAAAATCGAACAAACTTATGTTGAATTTTCAGTTACATAATAAAGTCTATTTTTATCCTTCGTTTCTTGTACCTAACTTTTCAGATAGTTTTCAAATTTCTCCTATGTTTTCTAGTTTTTCTACTGCTAGAGTGTCTTCTCTTACTCCAATGATGGAAGAATGGTACAAAGAATAATTTTAGAATATTATTATATCACAGTGATCTCTCCATTCATATTGTCACAAAATTTCAACTGACAACTCCAGTGGTTAGCTACAAGTGACCTCACCCATTCTTTGACATATGTATATTCTTTCCAAATGAATTTGTGCATTTCTTTGCCGTTACTGCAACTCAGCATAATCATAGCAAATAAAAAGTGAAGCTGTTTGTACTGATTACAGATTATCACCACAGACATCCCTTTTTTACATCCTACAGTATCCATTATTAATAGTACCATGTGGTTTGTTAAAGTGGTACCCAAGATACAAAACTCAATAATATAAAATAAAATAGAATGTAGAAACTAAAATTAAGAACAGCTAATGGAAGAAAATAAGTAAAGGTTCTGTAGATAATGATAAAAATACAGACTTTGTTAATAATATGTCCTGTCACTACACAATACATACACACATAAACACACACACACACACACACACACACACACACACACACACACATACACAGAAAGGAAAGGAGGGAAGGAGGGAAGGAGGGAGGGAGGGAAGGAGGGAGGGAGGGAGAATTTATTAGGTGTAATTATTATTCATTCTTCTGCTATGTTTTAGGACTTATCAAAACTGAGTATTGGGCTTGGTCTTTGTCTAAATTGAATTTTATAATATTAAACATGTCATGATAAACTTATCCACATTAAATTACATCTAGGTTTTACTTGCTATAATATTCATATGGAAGAATTATATTCTCAGCCTATACATTAATGTAAGGATTGATGAATAAAGACATAGATTCATAGAGAGCTACGAGATTATTTTAAATAGGTTGACTACTTGAAGTGCTAATTATTCTCAGTTATTATGGAAGGTTTTTATTTAGAAAATCTGTGACATTCACAAAAACCATGGTTATATCTTGATATAGGATATTTTATTTATTTACATTTAAAATGTTATCCCCTTCCCAGTTTCCCTTCCACAAGTCCCAATCCTCTGCACACTCCCCCTGCCTCTATGAGGGTCACCTACCACTTGCCAACTCACTCCAGCCTTAGCACCTTAGCATTCTCCTATCCTGGGTCATCAAACATCCATATGATTTTTTTCATTTCATTTTTTGCTTTTATATTGTATTTGATATGTTTTTATATAGTCTGTGGTGATTTACAAAGACATGTCCCATAAATATAAGCAGTCATTACACCTCAAGCCTTGTAAAGTAAGGGTACTGATAGCAAGCATGAAGAAATTGCAATACAAAACAGAAATACTGGTTTTCTTGTTTTGATATTATTTTACCAGAATAATATCCCAGAGAGCATTCCTATCCTCTTTAGTATATTTATCTCTTATTATTTTTATTTACATTCCAAATCTTGCCCCCCAGTAACTTCTCCTAAAGTTCTTCCCACCTTTTCCTCCCTGTCACCTCTGAGAGGGGCTCCCACCCCACGTTGTCACCCCCACTCTGAGGAATCTAAGTTCTTCAGAATTAGGCACATTCTTTCTCTCTGAGACCAGACAAGGCAGTCCTCTACTACGTATTTGTCAGGAGCCTTTGACTGGAGGGTATATGCTCTTTGGTTGGTGGCTCACTCTCTGGGAACTACCCGGGGTCCAGGTTAATTGAGACTGTTGGCCTTCCTATGTTGTTGCCATCCCCTTTAGTTGCTTCAATACTTACACTAAAACTTTTTAATTTTATTTTTCTTGGATATTTTATGTATTTAAATTTCAAATGTTATCCCCTTTTCACCTTCTCTCATACCCACTCCTCCTCCCCCTCCTTCTATGAGGATGTTCCTATTCTCAACCAAGCCCTCCAACCTCAACTCCCTGCCATTACCCTACAACTGGGATATGAGCCTTCACAGGTCCAAGGGCTTTCCCTCCTATTGATGCTGGGTGATGCCATCCTCTGCTACATATGTGACTGGAGCCATGGGGGCATTCCATGTGTACTCTGTCAGGGGGCTTTGTTTGGTTGATATTAATGTTCTTCCTATTGAGTTACAAAGCCATTCAGCTCTTTCAGTCTTTTCTTTAATTTCTCCACTGAAGTCCCTATGCTCAATGTGATGGTTGGCTGCAAACATCCTCATCTGCATCAGTAGGGTTCTGGCAAAGCATTTGAGGAGACACCCATTTCTGGTTCCTGTTGGCAAGCACTTTTTGGCACCATCACTAGTGACTGGATTTGGTGGCTGCATATGGGATAGATCCCCAGGTAGGGCAGTCTCTGGATGATGTTTACTTCAGACCTTGCTCCAATATTTGTCCCTGCATTTCCTTCTATGAATATTTTGTTCTCCCTTCTAAGAAGGAATGAAGCATCCATATTTTGTATTCCTTCTTCCTGATCTTAATATGATCTGTGAATTTTTTCTTAGGTATTCCAAGCTTTTGGGCTAATACCCACTTATCACTGAGTGCATACAATGTGTGTTCTTTTGTAATTGGGTTACTTTACTCAGGATGATATTTTCAAGTTTCAACCATTTGCCTAAGAATTTCATGTAGTCATTGTTTTAAATAGCTGAGTAGTACTCCATTGCACCACATTTTCTATATCCGTTCCTCTGTTGAAGGACAAATGGGTGCTTTCCATATCCTGACTCTTATAAAGAAGGCTGTTATTAACATAGTGGAACATATTCCTTGTTATATGCTGGAGTATCTTTTGGGTATATGCCCAGGAGTGGTATAACTGGGGCATCAGGTAGTATTTTGTCTAATATTTGGAAGACCCACCAGACTGATTTCCACAGTAGTTGTACAAGCTTAAAATCGCACCAGCAATGAAAGAGTGTTCCTCTTTCTCCACAATTCTTCATCTGCTGTCACCTGACTTTTCATTCTTATCCATTCTGACTGGTGGCAGGTGGAATATCAGGCTTGTTTGATTTATATTTTCCTGGTGAATGAAGATGTTGAACATTTCTTTTAGGTGCTTCTCAGCCATTCAATATTCTACAGTTGAGAATTCTTTTTTTTAGCTTTGTAAACTATTTTTAATGGTTATTTTGTTATTTTGTTCTCAAAGTCTAACTTCTTGAGTTCTTTGTATATATTGGATATTAGCCCTCTATTGGATATAAGATTCATATAGTTCTTTTCCCAAACTGTTGGTTACCATTTTGTCCTATTGCCAGTGTCTTTCACCTTACAGAAGCTTTGCAATTTTATGAGGTCCCATTTGTTGATTCTTTATCTTAGAGCATAATATATTGATGTTCTGTTCAGGAAAATTTTTCCCTGGGATGAAGCCTACTTCATCAAGATGGATGATTGTTTTGTAGTGTTCTTGGATTTGGTTTGAGAGAATTTTATCAAATATTTTTGGTTCACTATTCATAAGATAATTCGGTCTGAAGTTCTCTTTCTTTGTTGGGTCTTTGTGTGATTTATGTATGAGTGTAATTGTGCCTTTGTAGAAGGAATTGGAGAGTGTTTCTTTCATTTCTATTTTGTGGAATAGTTTGAGGAGAATTGGTATTAGGTCTTCTTCCAAAATCTGATAGAATTCTGCACTACATCCATCTGGTCCTGGGCTTTTTTTTGTTCTGTTTTGTTTTGTTTTTGTTTTGTTTTTTTGTTTGTTTTTTTCTCTTTTTGCTTGGATAATTTTAATGACTACTTCTATTTCTCTAGGCCTTACAGAATTGTTTAGATAGTTTATCTGGTCCTGATTGTGGTTGAAATAAATGTATACCTAGGTTGGATTTTTGTTTTGTTTTGTTTTAGATTTGTCTATATAGGCTACTCTTTATAAATATTTTGTTCTCCCACAGTAGACATGACTCTAGGCCAAAATATGACATTTAGACACACACTGGATAGTCTTTTCCACTGGGGTAAATCAAATCTACTGTTGAGGTGATTTTTATGACAATAATATAAGCCCCAGGTCATTACCCTGTGAACAGGGACATTGAAAGAGATAATTCAAGAATACCCAGCAATGACCATTAGTCACTTGCTTATCACACTTTCTGGCATTGAATGGACAGCTAGAACAAATGCAATTTCTAGCATTCAAATTAATCCCACTAGAACAGAAAAAAGAACATGGCTTTTTAATTCTTAGAGAGCCTGTTTTACTAAAATCCTTTATTAATATTATACTTTAATTATAGTGTAGCATGGTATAATATAGACGATGACAACAAACACAGGGTATACTATTTAAAAATAATGTCCAGATTATTAGAAATTATAGCATATTTTATCCAGTAATAGTGCATTGTGTTTGTCACATTGTTGAAGGCACAGTGATTCAAAGACCAATTTGATTCTCATTCACATAAAATTGGAATAAAATTTAAATTCTTAAATAATTGCTCAAAGTTAATGTTCATAAATCGATAGCTTATCTAATAATTACATATAGTATATGTAACACAATCTATTTTGTCCCATTTTCTAAATAATCAGTAAGCTCATTTCTACAATATAAAATAAGATTCTGTATCATTGATCAAGGAATAAGGACTCTTTTACTCAGAATTTTTTGTCCATAGAATATATTCTTCCTAAGGTCTCCCCTGTGCTATTCCCTGTTTCTCCATACCTGTACTCCTTTGGGGATACACACCCTTTCTGTCTCTCCTAAAAAAAAAACAAAAAAAAAAAACAGAACAGTACTTTAAAGAATAATATGATAACAACAACAACAAAAACAAAGAATCAATAGTCAAATATACACACACGTTCTTTTTTCTTTTTTCTTTTCTTTTTTTTCCTCTTCTGCTCCCTCTTCTCTTTCCCATCCAGGTTCTTTCCTCCTTCCCCTATCCCCCTCCTGTGATTGTTTTCTTCTCCTTCCCAATTGAGATGTCCTTACTTGGGCCTTTCAGCTTGTTTACCTTCTTGAGTTCTGTGGGAATTTCAAGTGGCTGGGATACACATAAAGAAATGTTCAAATCTTTAGTTATCAGGGAAATGCAAATCAAAACAACCCTTAGATTCCACTTAACACCAATCAGAATGGCTAACATCAAAATGTCAGGTGACAGCATTTGTTGGCTGTGTGGTAGAGAAAAAAGAACACTCCTCCATTTTTGGTAGTTTTGCAAACTGGTACAACCACTCTGGAAATCAATCTGTAGGTTCCTCAGAAAGTTGAAAAAAAGATCTACCTTAAGACTCAGCTATATCACTCTTGGCCATATACCCAGAAGATTTCCCACTATTCCACAGGGGAACTGGGGAAAACTTTCTGAACAAAACACCAATGGCTTATGCTATAAGATCAAGAATCGACAAAAGGGACCTAATAAAATTGCATTGAATGTGTAGATTGCTTTTGATTAAGGTGGCCATTTTTACTATGCTAATATTGCCAATCCATGAGCATGGGAGATCTTTCCATTTTCTGAGGTCTTTCTCTCTTTCTTTCTTCCTTTCTTTCTCTCTTTCTTTCTTCCTTCCTTTCTTCCTTCCTTCCTTCCTTTCTTTCTTTCTTTCCTTCTTTCTTTCTTTCTTTCTCTCTTCCTTTCTTTCTTCCTTTCTTCCTTCCTTCCTTCCTTCCTTTCTCTTTTTAATATTTGAATCCTTTTATTTTTTTAAATATTTAACTATTTTAGAAAACATATCTTGTATTTTTTATTTATGTACATTTCAAATGTTATTACCCTTCCTTGTTTCCCCTCTATTAACCCTCTATTACTTCCTCTTTCCCCTTTTCCTATGAGGGTGCTCCCCTATCCAATAAATCCACTCCTACCTCACTGCCATCTCCCTATGCTGGGGCATCTATATTTCACAGGATGAAGGGTCTCCTTTCCCACTGATGACAGATAAAGTAATCCTCTGCTACATATGCAAGTGGAGTCATGGGTACCTGAAAGTGTCCCATGTAGGCTCAATGCCCCAGGGCAGTGAGACAAGAGTGGGTGGGTAGTGGAGTAGCACCCTCACAGAGGCAGCAGAAGGGGAAAGGTATAAGGAGTTTGAAGAGGGGCAATTTGGAACAGGGACATCTTTTGAAATGTGAATAAATAAATCTATCAGGAAAAAACTGCTCACTCTCTAGTTCTCTTTGTCTCTTTCTGTCTTTCTGTTTCTCTGTTTCTCTGTCTCTCTGTCTCTCTCTGTCTCTCTCTGTCTCTGTCTCTCTCTCTCTCTCTCTCTCTCTCTCTCTCTCTCTCTCTGTTTTGGACTCATGCTGTGAAATCTTTCTCTGATTCATCACTTTTTCTGCCTTTCAATTAGATGTCACTTTCAAACATGGCTGCATCCTTCTACAAACCAACCTTACCTTCGTTGTTATGTATTTAAGGTTTCTACTAAGATTATATCTGTATTCCTGACATATGACACTGGCACTGTAATATAGAACATGCCTGTATTCTGACCTGGTCACATAGATCTAGGAGGTTTTTGGATGTGTATCTTGTCAGAACAGTCACATTGCTGGATTAAAATGCCTCCAAACAAAACTTATACTAAGAATATAAGAGCTAAATTTGTAAAGTAATTTAGGAATTGTGCCATAAACACTGTCCTTTCAGTATAATTTTTGTGTGTAGCCTCTGGACTCAATCTTTAACTGAGATCAGGGATAAAGAGATAGTTTTTGTGACTTTAAGCAAGCCTCTTAATATTCTTGAACTTCAGCTTCTCTTTATGATGCAGAAAGAATCTGATGGCTACTGAAAATTGGATTAGATGATATCTATTTGGCCCTGAAGGATAGAAGATTCTGAATTAATCAGTGTCACTAAAGGAACTCAGCATCACTCATGAACTTGCATATGTGTATGTGTGTGTTTGAGCACAATATTTTTCTCACTTACGGAACACTACTAGTTAAAATTTTACAGCACTGGAAAGATATTTCATCAGTAAAAACAACTTGTTACTCTTGAAGAGGATTTAAATTCTTTTTCCAGCACCTATGTCATGCAAGTTACACAACCAAACTCCATATCAGCAAAGCCAACTCCTATATTTGGCATCTGTGTTCATTTGCATACAGATATTTTATATTGATATACCCACATATATTTTAATTTTACCTTTTCAACTTTTTTAGCAATATGCTTTGTCACTATTTACAATTAGGTTTGATACCACATCTATTATTATTCAGCCTATTATTATTATTATCCTGTTATTACCATTTTGTTAAATGTATATTAATTTTCCATGTTCCCCATTATGAAACAACATATAGTCAATCTAATAGATTATGTAATATTTAAAATTAAATGCATGAAAAGATTTTTAATTTCTTACCATGATTTAACAACCCAAGAGCAGGAAGTGATTTTGAATAAATCATTTTCTTTAAACAATAGGACACAATTACACTTGACGTATAAGAACATCTTACATGATATACAAAGAGATGTACATCTTTGAAAGGCCCTTGAGCAACAGGAAAAAAAGGATTATTTTAAAAAGAACCTTGATATACAATCATTTTATTATTCTCCTAAATGAATAAATTGATTTTTCAGGTTAATGGCAGTTAATTGTTTAAACAATGACTATTTAAAATACACTGTTATGTTTTCTCCCTTTACAAAATTTAAAACTGATACCAGACTATATTTTTTATTGTATATACTTTCTTTAGTCACAAACATTTTTACATTTTATGATGTAACTAAATGTTACCAACACTTTCCTGTATTCGGGTCAAGTTAGTTATGTCCAAATATGCCCACAATATATATTTCTGCCTAGCTGCAGAAAACTCTTCTCCAAGAGACATACGGAATAGCACAGTAGATTACTCACAACTCCTTGGCCAGAAAGCTAATAGAAACACCTCTATGTCACTGTGTTCTCTGTTATCTTCATTCCATTAAGGCCATAAGCTGATGGGGTGCTGCTGTCACCCCATCACACAAGAGTCTGTCACACTTAGTAAGTTCTTTTTGCAGTGGCTCCACCACCTTGTTTAGAAGTGAATTTTGATGACTCTTCAGATAATTCTTAATCCAATCAGCTTGATGATGAGGTTTAATTGCCATTGGGACAATAGGATGGCTCAGTGCATGAAAAATGTAAGGTAACTGACACAAAGTCTAAGCAGGTGAATGCTATCTCCATGAAATTTATGGTAGAAGAAGAAAATCAACACCCATTAACAGTCTTCTGACATCTACATTCATATCTTTGCAGGTACATGCTTGAACACACACACACACACACACACACACACACACACACACACACACAAAACACACACTAAATATTTTAAAATTAAAATAAATGTTAATCTCTATATTATGTTCATTTAAAGAAGGTACTAGTTTTGCTTAATGTTTTGGGAAGAAAAATATAGTGAGAAATATTGTCTTAGTCAGGGTTCTCTAGAATCACAGAACTTATGGGTAGTCTCTGTATAGTAAGAGAATTGGTTGATGACTTACAGTCTATAGTCCAACTCCCCAAAAATGATCAGCAGCAGCAGTGAATGGAAGTCCAAGGATCTATCAGTGGCTCAGTCCCACGAGGCAGGCAGGCCAGCAGACAATAAAGAGAGACTCTACCTTGTTCCAATGTCCTTATGTAAGTCTCTAGCACAAGGCGTGTCCCAAATTAAAGGTGTATACTACCACGCCTGAGTCTGGGACTTGCTTTGTCCCAGGTGACCTTGAACTTGGAGATCTCTTTGCCTTAGGCTCCTGGGATGCTTAGTCACTTTGTCTCAAGGTCTCCATACCAAGATCCAGGTATGAAACTTGTATCTTCCAGCCTCAAGATCAGGATCAAAAGTGAGCCTTCCAATTCTGGATTATAGTTCATTCCAGATATAGTTAAGTTGACAACCAGGAATAGCCACTACATTTATAGTTACAGATTTTATATATAATTTTTATATATAAATTATATATATGTATATATATATATCAGATACATAGTTAAATATAGATATACATGTGCGTTCATATAGGTATGTGCATGCATGTATTAACAGAGTGTACCAATTTTTATTGTAAAATATTTATTCTGGCTGGAGTAAACAAATTAAACAGTAAAAGGCAAGTATATAGGTAAAGGGGAGGAAAAAATTACTTATTTGGAAATAAATGAGTATAGAAATACCATATAGATTTTTTTCTTAATGACTATTTCTTTTACCTGGTTTGATATATACCTAAGTTGTATCATTGTTTTTGTAGTACATTGTTGAACACTAATTATGCACCAGCTTTGATAATCTCTCCTTAATTAAGCCTTTTATTACAGGAAATCAGGGATATCCATTAGTATTCAAGTAGAAGGATTTAAAATAATATGATATATAATTAGTCATGATTTGACTTTCTGAAGGTCAGAGACTAGTATCTGTCTTGTATTATTTCTTCACCAACTACATGTTTTCTATACCTGTATTTTCCTTTTGGAGGTAAGGGAGTAAGCCATTTTTAAGTTCATATCCCTAATTAATATAAATTAAATATTCCCACAAACAAATCACTTAGTGATGATTGTCATTTCAAAACTATTTGTTATACAGATATTTTATTCAGATTAAATTACTTTCCCATACTATCTAAAGGCTCTGTCATACTCCTTCTCAAGTATCTTAAACTTTCCTAATGCCCCCAATACACATACTCAGTAGATGATAGTGTCATAGAATTTAATAAATAAATATAGTGTGTGTGGGTTTGTATGTGATATATATATATATATATATATATATGTAAATATATATAATATCTATCAGATGGAAACCTCTTCATCTCTCAAAAACTACAGCCATATGCCCCATTCTTTATCTTCTGCTTTCAAATAAAATCAGTACTAGGTCAGTTCTTCCCATTTTTCTCTCAATATATCTTCTCCTCTTAATGAGCTTAATTTACAAATTTCACTTGATAATATTTATCTTGTTTCACTTCATTCACTGATTGTATAAAATATATTTTTGTGACATTTTCATCCACATAGTTATCATTTGCAAACTATTTACTTATTGTATATGTAGTATGTTGAAGCAAAAGGTAGCTACAGCAATGTACTTCTCTTGGGACTGGTTATGATTCATTGAAAGTCTCAATAGAATATTGCTGTAGTCTTCAGGATAACATTTGGGAAAAGCAAATGTCCATTTCATTTATTTTCTCAATCTGCTATTTTACGCACATTATCATGGTAAAAGCACTGTGGCTGAAATGAAGTTCATTTGCTGAAATTCAGTGTCACTTGGCTTTCATATCTACCAGTAGCTTCACAGTCATCATATTCTCAAGGCCTGGCAGCAAGAGGTTCTGAAGATTTTGAGTTCCTATAACAACACAAGTGAAAAGAAAATATTGAATTTTAACTTAACAAATGGATCCCATTCATCAAACTTGGTGAACCATGAAATAATAAAGTTCCTACATTATGAGCATTCAAAGGCACATGTGTATCTCCTCTCTTCACTGGTACAGTGAGTCAGTTATGCCCCTCCCTTCTGTGATTCCAAGGACAGCTATATCCATTGCACACTCAGATGCTCTTTTTGTACATTGTAGAAGAGCAATTTCACATTGGCATAGCATAGACAGTGTCAGGGATCCTGGACTTATGATGGGTCCTAAGGTGCTTAAATTAAAGTGCTCGTATCATTTAATTGGTCCCTTGATTCCTCTATCAGCAAAAATATCAAAAAAAAACAGTCTGACTTTTGTAGGAAGATGAACTACAGGAACCTTCAAAGCACTGAGTCTATCACATAGCTGTGTCTCTAAGTGGACAAGATTTTGCAAATATGGGTTGCTGTTTGACTATCCACAAATTCTTCTCCAGATGTTCTTGTGCTCTTATATTCTCTCATTAAATTTCGTTTGTCACATGAGGTAATGTTATAGTTTGTGTGGCAAATGCCACCTGAAGTCCCATGTGTGAAAAATTATGCCATACTAAACATTCTTCAAACTGTTCAGTGCAATTATGAATTTCATAATATATTAATTACATTTTTATTTGATAAAGAACTATTAACATTTCAAGCTACCTTAGAAGATTAAAGTGTTCAATGGATTTAGAAATGAGTGATCAATGCCACTCTTAGTGCTGTAGTAGTAGTCTGCAGTATCTGGTTCAAATACCATTAAATCCATATAAAGTTTATAACCCCCAAACATTACTTTTCAATGACTTTATCAGGACTCTGCATGACTTTATCAGGTCATGGATTATAATGGTCTTTTTACTTTACAAGAAAAGATATGTTATCAAATAACGAGATTATTGTTCTATAGATTATATATAGGTACATCAATGTAATATTATCCCAGAGAGAAGCATACATTTCTCTAATAGCATCATGGAAGAACAAAGGGAAAATAAAACTTTGTGACACCAGACAACGCTATTAATAGCATGTTTCATTATTGCGTTGTTGGTAAGTACTGTGCGTCAGATTGTCTTCTTTTTCATAGTGGGTGTAAATGATTTAGATGGACATTGATTGGCTGATGCTCAAAGGAAGACTAGGAGTGATTCACAGAAAATGCTGTAGTGTTTAGTGATATCTGCAAGAGAAAAATTTTCCCATTGGAATGAATAAAACTTATATTTCTTCCTACCAAACTCCAGATACAGATAGACAGTTTCTTTCTTTCATAGAAGACAAGAGTAAATGTTGATGTAGTACATTGGTATTTTAATGTTGTCCTATGGATTTAGCAAGAAGTAAGTTTAAGCTTCTGCATATGAAGGGAAAACATACTGAGAAGTATATGTATATAAATGCACATATGTGTATGTTTGAAATATCAGCAACAAGGGGAGTAAATAATTATATATGGAAGGACTAATTTTATATTTCTATACTATTTTTATAAAATTCCCCATCCCGGTGTCTAAAAACTGTCCTATTCAATTCTTACTCATTTTTATTATTTAAAGGTGTTTCTTTATTAAGTATGTTTCATTATGATACATATCAGGAAACATCATCTGTACTGACTACACTTCAGGGCTGCATGGCACTATGCAGGTCAACTCAGAAAAGGGTAGTTATCAATCACACCAATCTGCTACTCCTTCAAGCTACCGTAATGACTGACCTGGAAAAACATTCCACTGTGGCAGTAGTGTATGGATGAGCTCAGAATATCAAATACTTTCTTCTTGAATTTAAGTCCCATGCCACAAGATGGAAAGTTTATTTGGCACCATTATAATGTTAAGAGCAGATCCCTAGATATGACATAGGCCCTAGAGGAGGACATAAGATAATTATACTTCTAACTGGACATAATATTTAACTGATTCTTAAAGACATATTTTAGTATCTATATATTAATTCACCTCTCAACTCTCATCAAAAAAGTTTCTACTTGCAGTCTATGATGATTCTAACAGAGGACCACAATTTTCCTATGTGCAGAGAAGAGACTACTGAATATTCAGCATAAGAGAGAACCTAGATACTGCAAGACTCACCAAGAGCATAGGAATCATTCCAGGAAAGATGGCAGAAAGAGTATACAGGTTAGATGTAATGGGTAACTACGAAATATTATCTGGACTCAGAAATACATTTGCACATATGAAGTCACAGTGATTGAAACAACCAGTACACATTATGTAAATTCCAAATCTTACCAAATCCCATCACTGAGATGAGAGTTTGGATGCAAAATCCTATCCTTAGGCATGGGGCAAATTGTAGTGGTTAGGATAAAAAAAATGACTACATTCCATCAGGGGTTTATAGGAGAGCCAAATCCCAAAAAATTTAGATAGCACAAACTAGTCTTGCAGGATTTTTAAAAATCCTATAAATTTGTGTGTGAAGGAAAGGAGAGTAGATTTAGCGAGAGTTTGAGGAGAAGGATGAATGTGATCAAAACAGTAGGAAGCTTTAAAATCACAAAAATATTATTTTTAAAAATTGGTAAAGTAAGTAATCAATTTTTATAGTTATCCAGATCAAATAAACAAAAGACATGACAATGTCAATATAAAAACATTTTTAAAAAATTTATTCTTTAATGACTTGATAAATGAATATTTAGATTACATCTCCCTCAATTTTTCTCTCCATCTTCTCCATTTATCTCTCTCAAATTCTTTTCTTTGTTTTCTTCTTTTTCATAGAACCTTGATAAGTTTGACTTGTTGCTGTTGTTGTTGTTGTTGTTGTTGTTGTTGCTTTTTGGTTTGAGCAGTGGACATTGGTCTTTTGATTTTGGATCAGGTCTTATTTTCTTAGTCTTTCTTATGGGAAATTAGAAGTGTTAAGAAGTAAATAAAATACTGCACAAATGCACCTCCCTGACGTGTTTCTGAAAGCTTTATCTTTATTTATATCATGTTTCTTCTGTACTTAATAGTTTCCGTTTATGACTTTGTGGCAAATGTATACAGTGAACATAAGCTGAGATAACCCCTGTTCTCTGAATGGTGGTATATGGCTTTAATTCCAGCACTACAGCATAAAACAGAGGTCTGATGATCTCTTTGTTTGTTCAGAAGAGCCTGGTCTACACAGTGAGTTCCAAGCCAGCCAGAGATAGAAATACTTTGGTAAGAAGATGGAGGAGTAGAAAAGGTTTGAGGAAAAGTAGAGAGAGAATGGGGGGAAGAAGAAAAAGGAGAAGGGGAAGGCAGAGGAAGATGAGGAGGAGGAGGAGGATGAGGAGGAGGAGGAGGAGGAGGAGGGAGTGGAGGAGAAAATTATCTTTGTGTTTCTGATTTAAAACAATTTCTTAATTTATAATAAAGGAATTGTAGGTTTATAGGGATATTGCATGTATGCATGCCTATGTGAATCATGTATTCATGTTTAGTGATATATATATATATATATGTCACTAATATTTATTCATTTATAAATTATGTGAAAAATCTGTCAGTTCGGGTTATATAGTTTTTTTAAATCTTCTGATTGCATATTCTGTATAAAGGATACTAAAATTCCATTATGGCATTATTTAGGTCTAATGCATATATCATTTTATGTGAAAATATTCTTTTCATTTTGCAGTTTTATCTAAGATAAAACAGAGATGGTTTAAGCCAGCTTCATTAAGGCAAATTTTCATATACATGGCAAATATTTTAGTGCATTAATGCCCTAAAATGTCAATGTTGTAATCGTTGCAGACTTTTACAAAGGTAATGAACTAATGTGAATGATTGAATCCATGAAGCCTGATGTTTGAATCCGGTATCCTCCAGACCATAGAATGATATCCTTACTTCTGGATTGTTATAACACCCTGTTCATAGCACCCTGGTCCAGTGACAGGGATTTCAGTTATCTAGCCTGAATGTTGTCTGTATTGCTAATCACATTATGTCTGTCCTTTCTCATGCTGGAGCTACAGCCACTTACATGGAAAACAGCTTTTTTTTTTTTGAATCTCCACAATTTTATTTCTGGAAGCAAATTTTTTTGAGTATGTCTCGACGAGAGAGAATATGTCATGCCATTAATCAAGATCAATTCAACAATATGGGAATATTATGCAATACTTAATCAGTTTTCAATTTTATACTAGTACTCAAATTCCCTCTTGGTATATTATATTTGGATTTTCTCAGATCTTCTTAATCTATATTCACTCATATGAAGACACAAAGTAACTAAAATGAGATGAATTAAGTGAAAAATTTGGGTAGATTAATCTAGATTAGCCTTATCTATAAGAAAAGAAAGGAAAACTAGGTGACATTTCCAACTGTAAAGGTCTGAGATCTCCAGGCAATGCATGTACTGTCTGACAATTCAAAAAACAAGATGAAACCAAGTAATAATTTAGATGTTTATAAGTCTTTCTATGACTGGCATGTGTACTATTAATGATATTTCTTTCATTACAAAGTGCACACTATGTTCAGATTTTAACACCCTGCTTCTGATGCTGTGGGTCACTTTATCTGTGATGTACTTCCAGAAAACAGACCACTTAAAACAAGTTAAACATAACAAAACTCTCTTGTAATATTTCCCCAGGTGAGCAATTTAGAAAATTTTATCATGGTGGTGAAGGTGATAGAACATTACCTTCAAACATTAATCACAGTTCACATCATGTGTATGTCCTGAGCACCTATTGGTGATTGTTCAGATTGAGTAAACTTAATACAGGGATTGATGAGTCTACTGCAAATTCTTTTATGTACTATTCCCTAAGTCCATTGTTTTACAAATGTTTAAAGATGCATAAATCATCAGTATATTTCTGTGTCAGATTTATTCAGAGTTGATTTATTGACTCATTCCATTTCTTTGTTCCTTCACTTCATATTCAAAGTGAATAATGAAATCTTACATGAAAAACAGCTATGTTTTGAAATGCTTGTGAATCAAAAAAATTTTAATGCCATGGCATTTTAGTACAGGTTTTGTTTTAATGACTTGTACAATTAAAAAGTAAGTTTTAATATGACTCTATGAATTCTTACTTAAAATACTAAACAGCAACCTATATAATGGATTGAAAACTCTTTGTGGATTATGATTGAATTTTATGTACAACATTTATATGAAGAGTAGATATAACAGATATCTTACAGAGAAAATGAATGTTTTTCTGAATACATTTAATCTTTTTTATTTAAAATGTAAGTAAAACAAAAATAGAAGATAAAACATTGCATTTTATATGACAGTGTTAGAACAAGCTCTCTTATTTATAGCGGACCATTGATCAATAGAATAACACCTGTTTGTTACTCCTCAAAATCTGATTTATAAGTGATTGATATATATTTATTATTATTTCAACATAAATTTTTATATGTCTTTTATATCAATATAATTTTACCTAAAGGGTAACTAAAAACTAGAGGAACATAATATGAGAAACACATGAAGCTATAAGGATAGTTTAACTCCTTCTGTGTAAGCTACATAGGTTATAATTAGTAATTGGTAATACAATCATTATGAAAACGATTTTTCTAATTATTATACTTAATAGCTCATTCTTGAATTCTTATGCTAAAGTGAAGAAGCAGGATTTAATTCATTGGATAGATATAAAATGATTGTGTCTTGGGAAATGTCTGAATCAGTAAAATATTTACATTATGCTCATAAAGAATAATGTTCAGAGTCCTCAAATCCATGTAAAGCTACGTAGGGTAACTAGTGACTATAATCCAAGCACTCCAATAGTGAGATAGGTGGTAAGGAAAGAGATCAATAATATCTTCAAAGAGTAACATTTCATTCATGAAATTTTTTCATCTACCAAAGAAACCAGTACATCCAAAGGAAACAGTAATAAAATAGACAATGTGAAAACTTCCTTAAATATCTTCTCAGTTTACTTTTAACATACAAATTTGTGTATATGACATAGGTAGTGAGAGAAATATAGAGAAATCGAGCAACTTTTGTGAAATAGCCTTTCAAAACTCTAGATATTTCATTAATACATCTAACAATATTATTACAAAATTTTTATATACAAAGGGTAGAGCTAATTTTTTTCCAAAAAGAGAATTAAATTTTGACCCCAAGGAACCAAATTAACTATTAATTTAATAATAAATGGTGTATATTTCCTTCTTAAATATACTTTGAATTGTAAAATTGTCTTCATTTTTCTTCTATGAGCAATATCATTGTTCAGGTTATGGATCTTTTACTAAGCTTTACCTAAAGGTATGAGATTATTATTTGACATTTCCTCAAGGGTGGTGTTGAAATGTATTTCTGTTTGTTTTTCTGAGCTGTTATGGCTTACCGGTAGCCTATCCTTAGAGTGGTCTCATAAACATTTTAAAACAGACAATCATTTTTACTTTATCTGGATCCGATACACTCGTGGTACCAACCATATGTTTTCCTAAATCAGAATAAAAACAAGGCTAGGAGAAAGTATATTGGAAATAGCAACAGCAACTGAATAGTATTCCACTGTGTAAATATACCACATTTTCTGTATCTATTCCTCCATTGAGGAACATCTGGGTTGTTTTCAGTTTCCGGATTATATAACTTGGCTGATATGAACATAGTGGGGCATGTGTCCTTATTACATGTTGCAGCGCTTTTTTTGGTATATGCTCAGGAGATGTATAGCAGGGTTCTAAGGTATTGCAATGTCCAATTTTCTGAGGAACCTCCAGAATGATTTTCAGAGTGGCTGTCCTAGCTTGCAATCCCACCAACAATGGAAGAGTGTTGCTCTTTTTCCACATCCTTTTCAGCATCTGCTGTAACTTGAGTTTTTTTATCTTAGGCATTCTGAATAGTGTAAAATGGACATTCAGGGTTTTTTTTTTTTTTTTTGGTTTGGATTTCTGTGATAACTAAAAAAGTTGAACATTTCCTTGGGTGCTTATCGGCCATTGTAGTTTTCTCAGACGAGAATTATTTGTTTAGTTCTATTCCCAATTTTTTTTTTACTGCTTCCGAGATATTTTTATTATTTATTTTAAAAACCTACCAATGGCCGGTTTCTAACAGAAGCCCGAACCTAGCTGATCATGGCCTGCAGCTCCCTGTTCCCAAACCCCATGGGACAAAGAGCTCATCACCCAGACAGGTGGGCACTCCTGAGACTTTAGACACAAATACAGACACTACCTCAGTAAAAGACTGGAAAACAACTTTCCAAGCAAATGGTTTGAAGAAGCAAGCTGGAGTCGCCATTCTAATATCGAATAAAATCGAATTTCAACCAAAACTCATCAATAAAGATAAGGAAGGACACTTCATATTCATCAAAGGAAATACCCACCAAGATGAACTCTCAATCCTAAACATTTATGCTCCATATACAAGAACACCTACATACATAAAAGAAACCTTACTAAAGCACAAAGCACACATTGCACATCACACAATAACAGTAGATTTCAATACCCCATTCTCATCAATGGACAAATCATGGAAACAGAAATTAAACAGAGACATGGACAGATTAAGAGAATTCATGAACCAAATGGACTTAACAGATATTTATAGAACATTCTATCCTGAAAAAAAAAAAGATATACCTTCTTCTCACCACCTCATGGTACTTTCTCCAAAATTGACCATATAATTGGTCATGAAACAGGCTTCGATATATATAGAAAGATAGAAATAATCCCATGCGTCCTTTCAAACCACCAGGGGCTAAAGCTTGTCTTCAATAACAATATGGGAAGAATGCCCACATATACATGGAAGTTGAACAATGCTCTATTCAATGATAACCTGGTTAACAAAGAAATGAAGAAAGTAATTAAAGACTTCTCAGAATTTAATTAAAATTAAGGCAAACATACCCAAACTTATGGGACGCAATGAAAGCTGTGCTAAGAGGAAAACTCATAGCTGAGTGCCTGCAGAAAGAAATAGGAGAGAGCATATATCAGCAGCTTGACAGCACACCTAAAAGCTCTAGAACAAAAAGAAGTAAATACACCCAGGAGGAGTAGAAGGAAGGAAATAATCAAACTCAGAGCTGAAATCAACCAAGTAGAAAAAAAAGGACCATAGAAAGAATCAACAGAACCAAAAGCTGGTTCTTTGAGAAAATCAACAAGATAGATAAACCCTTAGCCAGACTAACCAGAGGACCCAAAGAGTTTGTCCAAATCAACAAAATCAGAAATGAAAAGGGAGACATAACTATAAAATCAAAGGATATTTAAATTATCATCAGATCCTACTACAAAAGCCTATATTGAACAAAACCTGAAAATCTGGATGAAATGGACAATTTCCTAGACCGATACCAGGTACCAAAGTTAAATGAGAAACAGACAAACAACTTAAACAACCCCATAACTCATAAAGAAATAGAATCAGTCATTAAAAGTCTCCCAAACAAAAAGAGTCCATGTCCAGATGGGTTCAGTGCAGATTTCTATCAGAATGTCATAGAAGAGTTCATACTAATACTATCCAAACTATTCTACAAAATTCAAACAGATGGAGTGCTACGGAATTCCTTCTATGAAGCCACAATTACTCTTCTTCCTAAACCACACAATGACCCAACAAAGAAAGAGAACTTCAGACCAATTTCCCTTATGAATATTGATGCAAAAATACTCAATAAAATTCTGGCAAACCGAATCCAAGAGCACATCCAAACAATCATCCACCATTATCAAGTAGGCTTCATCCCAGGGATCCAGGGATGGTTTAATATAGGGAAATCAATCAACATAATCCACTATATAAATGAACTGAAAAATAAAAACCATATAATCATTTCATTAGATACTGAACGAGCATTTGAAAAAATTCTACATCCCTTGATGATAAAAGTCCTGGAAGAATAGGAATTCAAGGCCCATACCTAAACATAGTAAAAGACATATAGAGCGAACCAGTAGCTGATATTAAACTAAATGGACAGAAACTTGAAGCAACCCCACTAAAATCAGGGACTAGACAAGGCTTCCCACTCTCTCCCTACTTATTCAATATAGTTCTTGAAGTTCTAGCCAGAGCAATCAGAAAACAAAAGGAGATCCAAGGGATACAGATTGGGAAAGAAGAAGTCAAAATATCACTGTTTGCAGATGATATGATAGTATATTTAAGTGATCCCAAAAGTTCCACCAGAGAACTACTAAATCTGATAAACACCTTCAGCAAAGTGGCTGGGTACAAAATTAACTCAAATAAATCAGTAGACTTCCTCTACACAAAAGAGAAACAAGCCCAGAAAGAAATTAGAGAAACGACACCATTCATCATAATCCCAAATAATATAAAATACCTAGGTGTGACTTTAACCAAGCAAGTGAAAACTCTGTATGATAAGAAGCTCAAGCTTCTGAAGAAAGAAATTGAAGAAGATCCCAGAAGATGGAAAGATCTCCCATGCTCATGGATTGACAGGATTAATATAGTAAAAATGGCAATTTTACCAAAAGCAATCTACAGATTCAATGCAATCCCCATCAAAATACCAATCCAGTTCTTCAGAGAGTTAGAACAATTTGCAAATTCATTTTGAATAATAAAAAACCCAGGATAGCTAAAACTATCCTCAACAATAAAAGGACTTCTGAGGGAATCACTATCCCTGAACTCAAGCAGTATTACCGAGCAATAATGATAAAAACTGCATGGTATTGGTACAGAGACAGACAGATAGACCAGTGGAATAGAATCAAAGACCCAGAAATGAACCCACCTACCTATGGTCACTTGATTTTTCACAAAGGAGCCAAAACCATCAAATGGAAAAAAGATAGCATTTTCAGCAAATGGTGCTGGTTCAACTGGAGGTCAACATGTAGAAGAATGCAGATCGATCCATGCTTATCACCCTGTACAAAGCTTAAGTCCAAGTGGATCAAGGACCTCCACATCAAACCAGATACACTCAAACTAATAGAAGAAAAAGTGGGGAAGCATCTGGAACACATGGGCACTGGAAAAAATTTCCTGAA
>NC_046157.1:73981668-74090347 GCF_011064425.1 Rattus rattus
TTTTTCGGGGTTATGAGAATGTTTAAATGGTTTGTTGTCATGAAGTTGAACTTTTTATTGGGATCTATCTAGTACATTGTCCATTTCATCCAGATTTTCCAGTTTTGTTGAGTATAAGCTTTTGTAGAAGGATCTGATGATTTTTTGAATTTCCTTTGTTTCTGTTGTTATGTCTCCCCTATCATTTCTGATTTTGTTAATTTGAATACTTTCTGGGGGCTTTGGTTAGTCTGGCTAAAGGTTTATCTCTCTTGTTGAGTCTCTCAAAGAACGCTTTCCTGGCTTGGCTGATCTTTTTGTATATTTCTTTTTGTTTCTACTTGCTTGATTTCAGCTCTGAGTTTGATGTTTTTTCCTGTTGTCTACTCCTTTTGGGTGTATGTGCTTTTCTTTATTGTAGAACTATATTTTGTGTGCTGTCAAGCTGTTAGTGTATGCTTTCTCCATTTCCTTTTTGGAGCCACTCAGTTTTGAGGTTTCCTCTTAGCACTGTTTTCATTGTATCGCATAAGTTTGTATATGTTGTGCCTTCATTTTTATTAAATTCTAAAATGTCTTTAATTTTTCTTTTTTTCTTCCTTGACCAAGTTGTCATTTAGTAGAGCATTGTTCAGCTACCGTGTGTATGTGGACTTTCTGTTTTTTTCTCTTGTTATTGAAGACATGCATTAGTCCATGTTGATCTGATAGAATGCATGGAATTATTTCAATCTTCTTCTGTCTATTGAGTCCTGTTTTGTGACTGATTATATGTTCAAATTTGGAGAAGATACCATGAGCTGCTGAGAACAAGGTATATTCTTTTGTTTTAGGATAAAATGTCTTATAGGTGTGTGCTAAATCCATTTGTTTCATAAGTTCTGTTAGTTTCACTGTGTCTTTGTTTAGTTTCTGTTTCCATGGTCTGTCCATTGCACAAGAATGTGTAATTGATGTCCCTATTATGTGCTTGTGGTGCAATATAGCTTTGAACTTAGATTAAAATTTCTCATATGAAAGTGGTTCCTTGCATTTCAAGCATGGATGTTAAGTGGGGTTCATCGTTGAATTCTTCTTTGACAAGTATGAAGTGTTCTGCTTATCTTTTCTGATAACTTTTGGTTGATAGTCAATTTTATTCAATATTAGAATTTCTACTCCAGCTTGTTTCTTGGGACCGTTTGCTTAAAAAATAATTTCCCAGCCTTTTACTTTGAGGACATGTCTGTCTTTGTCATTAAGGTGAGTTTCTTGTATGCAGCAAATGCTGGGTCCTGTTTAAGTATCCAGTCTGTTAATCTATATATTTTTAATTAGGGAATTGAGTCCACTGATGTTAAGTGATATTAAAAAATAGTGATTGTTTCCTGGTTTTGGTTGTTGTTGTTGTTGTTGTTGTTGCTGCTGTTGTTGTTAGAGGTGGAAATACATTTGTGTGGCTATTTCCTTTTGGGTTTGGTGCAAGATTACTTTCTTGCTTTTTCTCTACGTTGCTTTCTTCCTTGTCTTGGAGTTTTCCCTCTATTATCTTTTGTAGAGCTGGATTTGTGGAGAGATATTGTGTAAATTTGGTTTTGTCATGTAATACATTGCTTTCTCCATCTATGTTAATTGAGAGTTTTGCTGGATATTGTAGTCTGGGCTGTTATTTTTTTCTCTTAGGATCTGAATGACATCTGCTCTGTATCTTCCGACTTTCACATTCTCTGTTAAGAAGACTGGTATAATTCTGATCGGCCTTAATATGTAACTTGACCTTTTCCCCTTACTGTTTTTAATATTCTTCCTTTGTTTTGTGCATTTGGCGTTTGTTTTGACTATTATGTGACAGGAGGAGTTTCTTTTCTGGTTCAATATATTTTGAGTTCTGCAGGCTTCTTGTATGTTTAAGAGCATCTCTTTCTTCAGTTTAGGAAAGTTTTCTTCTATAATTTTGTTGAAGTTATTTACTGGCCCCTTAAGTTGGGACTCTTCTCTCTCTCTTTTTACCTATTATCCTTAGGTTTGATCTTCTCATTGTATCCTACATTTCCTGGATATTTTAGCCTAGGAGCTTTTTGCTTTTTGCATTTTCTTTGAATATTGTGTCAATCTTTTCCAGGGTATCTTCTGCCCCAGAGATTCTCTCTTCTATCTCTTGTATTTTGTTGCAATGCATCTATGACTCCTGATGTCTTTTCTAGGTTTTCTATCTCCAGGATTGTCTCCTTTTGTCATTTCTTTATTGATTCTATTTCTATTTTTAGATTTTGGATGGTTTTGTTCAATGCCTTCACCTGTTTGGCTGTGTTTTCCTGTAACTCTTTAAGAGAGTCTTGGGTTTCCTCTTCAAGGATTTCTACTTGTTTACCTATATTCTCCTGTAGTTCTTTCATGGAGGTATTTATGTCCTTCTTAAAGTCCTCTATCATCGTCATCACGAGATGTGATTTTAAATCCAAATCTTGCTTCTGTAGTGTGTTGGGACACACAGTACTTGCTGTGATGGGAGAACTTGTTTCTGATGATGCCAAGTAGTCTTGCTTTCTATTGCTAAGGTTCTTGCACTTGCCTCTCACCTCCTGGTTTTCTTGGATTTTAGTTGGTTTTGCAGTCTCTGACTTGAGCTTTTCTTTCTTGTAGGCCTGTGAGCCTGTGATCATAGCAATTAGAGCGTTTCTGTGAGACCTGATCTTTCAGGGTATGTTTTGGGTTATGGGACACAGATGGAGACCAGAAGGGTCCAGTTCCAGAATGCTCTGTGGTTTCTGTGCTCTGTGCACTCCTGGCAGGCCTCTCTTTAAAGAGTCAGTGAAAGGAAAGTGGGGTCCAACCTGTGGGCTTCGGAGTGAGTATGCTCCTGGGAGATCAGCTCTCTGCAGGCAGGTCTGGAGGCCTGTGAGATAGCTGCAGCTCTGTGCACAAATGGAAACCAGGAGGTATAAGTTTCTTTTTTATAACTTCTATTTCCAAACTCATTTGAGATATGCTTATAATTTTGTTTTTTAAGGAGTCCTTGTCTGGTTTTTGTTACAAGTGTGATACTAGAGTCATAAAAATAGTTTGCAACTACTCCTTTCTCTTCTATAATCCTGAATAATATAAGGTGTGTTGGTATTAGTTCTTTTTTGAAGGTCTAGTAGAATTCTGTGCTAAATTCACTTTTATTATCTGAGTCAGAATGGATAATTTACTCAAAAAATCATGAAAATTTGTCGTGTTTGTAGGGAAAAGGAAGCCATATATTCAGCATGCATGGGTGTACAAACTGGTGCAGAGTTGATGGAAATTATTGTGAAGGTTTTCCTCAAAGCTCAAAATATCTACCAATGGATCCAGCTATACCATACTAGGATATGTTCTCAATGTACTCTATATCCAGCTATGAGAGATATCTGCTCATCCATATTCATTGATGCTTTATTGAAAATAGCCAGCAAACAGAAAGAGCTTAGATGCCCATCAACTGAAGAGGAGAAAATGAAAATGTGTTATAGAGACACAGGGGAGTTTTATTCACCAAATGTTCACTGATTTATGTAAATCTTCCATTACGGTCTATATTTGAATAGTCTTTCCTTAAAAATTCATTTCAACATTTGAAATATTTTTATAATAAACTCCAGATCTCAGGTAGTGAGATTGCTCAGGAGATAAAGTTGCCTAGTTCCAAACCTGACTTCATGAAGTCTATCACCATGACATGCATGTGAATAGTAATAACTTAATCCCACAAATTGATCTCTGATTTCCACATGTGTGCAATGTCAGGCATTTCATCCACACATGCATATATAGATAGATAGATAGATAGATAGATAGATAGATAGATAGATAGATAGATATGCACTAAATACATATATAAAGTAGATATCGACAAAAATTAGTTTTATATTAACAGTTTAGAGCAATATGTGAGGTATCAAGTGTTTATAACTATTAATTGCCCATTGCCCATTCTAGAGGATTTTGAAAGTTATGTTCAATTTAGATTGCTCATTCATTAACACAAGATTTTCTTGACTGGCTAGCCACTCAAATAATGACACTGAGACCTTTCCTTAGCTGTCTCACTCCCCAGTAACTAATATAACATCAGTTAAATGGTTTATAATAATATGTTTTGCCACATGTCTCATTGTCTCTCCTTAGTACCTACACCTGTTTCTTACTCTGTCTTTGACAGGTGAATCCTCCATACCCCTCTTGCCTACTTATGGGCATTCAACTCTTTATTAAACCAGTCAGAATGTGGTAGAATAGATGTTTACAAAACACTTAATATGCTTTATAGAAAGGTAATCCTTACACAGTGCAGAAGAGATTATTCCAATTATCCACTGATTTAACATGTATGTATTTGAGTGTGAACTATGTAACAAGACAGCTTTTATCCACTCAATTTAATTTATTCCTTAAATACAAAATTGTACAAAATAATAGAAATGCAGATTATGTAAGTAGAATTACTGTATTTTTCCAATGTTTTAAATAACAAAATACCATTTGGCAATTTAAATGATTTAACATGAATTATATATTTGCATGTAAGTTGGTGATATAATTAGATGGGATGGAAATGTTTTTGCAAAAATTCATATGAAATATTAATATAGTTGACACCTGTACCCTTGTGATCAAGTTACCATTTGCTGAACTATTCTCTGCTTTATATGTGTGTGTGTGTGTGTGTGTGTGTGTGTGTGTGTGTGTGTGTGTGTGTGTGTGTATGGCTTTTCAGGAGACCATCCTAGCTAAGACAAAGAGTAAGTCTTCGAATTTCTGACAATATTTAGAAAATCAATTTGACCTTTGGGCATATTAAAAGCTCTCAGCTGCATTAGAATAAAATACAGGAAGCAAATAGTGAAGGAGAGAACTATAAAACTCTTTATGTTAGGAAGGATTTATGACACAAAATACAAAATTGGAAAAAGCTACTTTATGTTGAAGAAGCACTAACACAAGGAAACATAAAAAAAATAGTTTATGTTTTGGAAGCAAAGGTTACGAAATATTGTGGATGCAATTATTTTTCTGATAAGATTTGAAAGTAAATTTTCAGAAACATTGCATTTTCTAAATTTATTATTTTAACAAAATTTAAGTAGATTTGTTATGTTTCACATAGAGGAACTAAACAGGAGAATATGAAACTCAAAGGTGTAAATAAAGACTGGGAGTTCAAAGGTAACATAGGCTACAGGAGACAATATCTCAGTTTACCAAAATGTCATTGTTTGAGGCTATTGTGGTGGAGTCAATTATTTTGAGATGTTTTAAATAATTTCAAATGATAATATTCATTTAATTTCTAGAAAATACTATAGATACGATACTTATTCATTCTTATTAATATTTAAAAGCTATTTTCCTCTAATTTCTAGTTACTAAATTTTGTAATTAGTAACAAATTTTTTGCTCTTCCATCTACAATTTTCGTATGAGAATTAACCTTTTTAAGCTCCACATCATCTCTTCATTACAACAATTAAAAATTTTTTATTTTCTTCTTATTAATCATTCCCAAAGACAACAAAGCCCGGTTTTTCAAAATTAAAACTAGCAGATGAAGTGTTGTTTATCTTACACAAATACATGTAAGGAAATAAGATGTTTGATAATTTCTTAATAATATTTCTATAGATGTCTGTAGATATCTATAATGTCTACACTATAGAAACAAACTTTTAAGAAAAATGAATATTTGTTTGAGTATTGTATTCTCTATGATTCATGTTTTCAAGAGAAGTTCTTGAAGAAAGATTATTGTCAATAGTTTATAAAATTTTGAACACAATGAGTGGTAAGTTTCAACATTTAACCAACATAAAATAGAAAAAAAATGATATTTTCATATTTTGACCTCAAAACTGGAGAATTGTGTTATATATTTTAAAGCAGAATTTCTGCCACTGAGCTGTTATGATACTTTTTTACTTTGGAATGTAAAACATTTGCACATGAAATTATTGTACCAGACCTTGAATCATTTTTAATTTCATGATATTTAAGATTTGTTCTGATGTCTTTGTTAAACATACATTAGATATTATATTGTAATGACATTTGTTTAATAAATCATGTAATCAGTTTTAAGAAGTATTTTGTTGTTTCTAGTTTTTATTTATAATATAAATTCAACTAAATTTATGTTTGGCTCCATTAAGTGTTTAGATAATTTTTAATAATGTTTACCATGCAGCATTTACATACAGAAAAAAATGAAGAATGCATTATTAAGTCATTCTATAAATAACGTAATGCTGTAGAAACGAAAGAGTGTAATTAATTGGCTGTCTGGTTATGCCTCATCTTTTCTACATAATATGTTAATGACAACATCCAGCACAGTATAGTTTAAACAAGTATAATAACAATGACTAAAACACACAAGTGCAGTTTGGAACATTTTACATTTGAAAACAAGAGACTATTTTACATAAATATGGAAGGAAATAAATTGTAAGATGATAACTTTTTTTACAAATGAGCATATCTTCATGATTCAACCGATCCCTTCATATGACGGTGTTGAAATTTAGAGGCTCTCTGGTCATATATTAAAAGTATTTTTCGTTGGGGATTTAGCTCAGTGGTAGAGCGCTCTCCTAGCAAGCACAAGGCCCTGGGTTCGGTCCCCAGCTCCGAAAAAAAAAAAGTATTTTTCAAGAGATCATTAATTTGTAAATGGCATTGCTTTGTTTAGAGATAGTTCTAAATTGAATAAATAATATATCTAATATATTTCCTTATTCAAACAATAAAAGCTAAAGCATTAATACTATTTAAGATATTACACATATCATTTAAACAAATTTTGTTAAATTTGAGTAACCCGATTCTTGAAGTAGTAGTGTTTAAAATTTCATTTGTTACTTATTTTATTTTTACTTACAACTAACTTTGTACCATAAAATAGTTTACATATAATGAGGTCAGTTCTTATCTCCCACTTTTATACCATGCACATGAAATTACAGTGTGTTATGAATTATGCTACTATTCTGTTTATATATCTTTTTGATCTAATTCTTTCTTAAGTGTTCCTAAGAAAAATAAAATCAAATAAAAGCATACAAGATAAAAACAAAGTACATTCAGAGCTAAGAGATGCCTTGGCAAATAATATGATAGAAGTAAAAGATCAGAATCTGTAGTTCAGCACATCAGGAACGACATAAAAATTAGGTATGGGTGTATGTATCTCAGTTTAGAGGGACAGAAGTCTGTGTCATACTGGATACCCACTGTTTAGCTAGCATAGTGGATATGGCCTGCTCCAAGATCTGTGAGACAGTTTTAAAATTAGGTGAAGAAAAAGAAATTACCTAACCAAAATCTCTGGACTATAAACCATATACATCCAAACACCTCTCCACAGACACATTAAAAATATACAAAAGCAAACTGACAAACCAATAAACATCCTTGAATGCCAAAAGAAGAATGTACACTCATTTATAAATCCACATATATTTATTATATAATATTCATTATATTTAAGGTAAAAGAGAATAAACACCGTTCTACAAGATTCTGCAAAGAGAGAATAATGTGCACACTGCTTAGGCTGAGTTTACCACATGATGGTGTCAATGTAGTAATAGCTCCATCTGTGTTATATATTATGTTTCTCCTACAGTTCTGTACTTTTACGCGAGTAGTTCCCAGTCTTATAAAATACCAAATCATTTTAGGCATCTTACACACTACACACAATTCACAAGAATATGTCAGATAAATAATATAAAGTTTACAGTCTTCGAGGACAATCCCAGTTGGTAGCAGTGAAATAAAGGAAGGACGTTTAATAGGACCAAACCGTATTCCAAAAAAATGTAGCTGTGTCTTATGCAGTCCTCTAGAAGACGGCTTATTTGCCAGAGGCATTCTTCCGTTCCTGACTCAGGGGTCAGTCAGAAATGCTGTTCCTATCTTTCCAAAGTCACCATTGTTCAAATTAATATGCCTCATGGGAAATCAGAATACCTTTTCTGGGGAATCATAGTGAATCCTAAATTTTGGCATTTTAAGCACTAATTCTGCATTTAACCGATAAAAAAATAATCAAATCCAAGTATCTGAGATAAGGCTCCAAAGATAATGAATGGCGTTTTTGATAATTTTTCCCTGTATGTGTGTTTATGTGTGTGTGTGTGTGTGTGTGTTTGTGTGTGCGTGTATACATGCATGCTTGCATTTGTGTGTATGTGCACACAAGTACACATGTGTATACAGATTTCTCCTACTTCTATATTGAATACCTTGTCATCACACACCATAACAGTTTTATAGATGACAAAATTAATCTTAAATTATATCAAATAAGAGCATCAGATCTTTATAGCTTTTTTGAAAAGTTCAGTTTAACTTTGCTTTTAGTGGCTTACCAGTAAAGTATATAAAATAATATGCAACTTTAACCAGTTTTTCCTTTTTGTGTTGTATCTGTGCAAATATGTGCACACATATATTTTCAAACTGGCCGAATAATATGCTTCATATTTTGACAATTTTTATTATAGATTCTTAAAAAAAATTTAAATAGCCAGATGCAATGTAAGAACACTATGAAAATAAATATATAGTCTGGCTTAGTCCTAAAGATAGTTAAAGATGCTCAAGCTAAACTCTTCTATGGAGTCTTGATTAGTCTAAAAATGTTATATACCAGTCGCCAGAAGGACGTACTGTAATATTTATAGTAATTATTTTGATGGTGAGTCAACTATCTTTTATGCATTTTTGTCACCTTCTTGTTAAAATCTTCCTTTCACACTCTTTAGAAGATTATGAAATTCACAGTATTCCAGAAGCATCGAACTTATTACGTTAAACATTTTCATCCTCTCGGCTAAACCATTATCTCCCACTGGACATTAATTAATGTCATCTTTTAATTAGTTTCCAGGCATATTCTCCCCACCAAAAAAATAAATGAGCTTCAGAATTGAGAATCATATGTAATTGTAATATGAGAAAATTTTAAGAAGCCTATTGGATATGCACATCTCTTAAATATCTACTATTATTCCAATTATCCTTACAAGGGTTATAAAAGTGAAGTATTAACAAAACAATATATTTTTCTAGTGCTTTTCCTCAGTATGCAGTATGTACAAACATATATACAATGTTAGAATCAAAACTTGTCAGACTAAGTAATTATCAAGTTTGTATTTTTTTTCCTGAGGTCAGTAGTTTAAATATCTAAGAAAAAACAGAAAGTGCTATCTATACCTTCACTGCCATTCATTTTAAAAGGTTATGAAGCTGGCTCTTTTGGAGCAGGCCTTTGATCCCAGCTACCAAAATGCTGAGACAGGGGGATTGTATGTCATGGCTTGCCCGGGTGACAGAACTATTTAAGGGCAGCCTGAGCAGCTCAGCATTGCAGCCTCACGAGTCTCTTTTTAAATTATAGAATCGATAAAAATGCAAAACCGGATGTAGCTTAGTGGTGAAACACTTTCCTACCATGCATGAATCATCTCTTTCAGCATAAGAACTAAAACAGTGAGGAAAAAGGGATGGATAGAAGGCAGAAAGGCTGAAAAAGAATGAAAGGGAGAGAGAGAGGGCGAGAAGAACAGGGGAAGTAGAGAAGGATGAATGAAAAAGGAGAGTTCGGTTATAGACATTTGAAAATAAATGTGTCAACACTGAAGCTGTTTGCTGAGTGAATACAAAGGGCTTACCCCCCTAGCTTGTATCAGCTGGAAGAAGGTAAACAAAATTACTAAGTTATAGAACAAAGAATGAGCAGCGTTAATTGATTGAAGAAAAGTGGCACTAGAAAAGAGATAATGACCAACAGCAAGCATCAGTGCAAGCTCTACCCAGAGGACAAAGAGCACTGAGAAACTGAATAACCCATGGCTAAAACAATTTTAAAACAGTGTATTCTTAGTGTATGTCAAACAATTAGGTAAATTACATGAGCTAATTTCAGAATATTGAAATGAATTATAGACAAAAGATTCCAAGTAATATTTAAATAAACAATATCCATGCCAGTTAAGACATGATAGATGGTATGTGTTGCTGTTCAAACGGCAGAAGGCCCAAAGGAGCAAACATTTAGTTACACAATACTTTAGGTTTGAGCTCACACAAAGATGGTAGCATCTTCAGGAACTTTCCCTAGTGCTTTCAAGAACTCTAAAGTCCAGCACCTCATGCTTAACTTGTCGAAGGAAACGTCCTTAATATAGAACAGCTAAGAAAAAAGCACACAGGAATGTTGGTATTTGATTAAATTATATATAAAACATATAACACAACCAGAGAAGAAAAGTAAAGGTGATACCAGAAATATTTGAATCTTGAAAAATTAAATGCACACTATAAAAATGATGCTATGCATACAAAGAAAAATACTAATGCATTGGGTGCTAATATCAAAATGGTGAGTTTACATGAACATGCACAAATGTCAGGCAGAAGCAAATGACCTGACATTCCATGTTCAATTTTTTTGGAAATAACGTATATGTCAGCAATCATTTGAGAGCACTCTGGAACCATATTTGAGTTTTTAAATTAATAGCTAATATTGACAAAAGTTTGCACAGACACTGAGGTAAGGCTCTGTAACTAAATCTAACAATTTAGAAACACTTAGTTATATTTCCTAGTTGGCAGTAGGCCTGCAGGCTCCTTATTCCTGTGCTTTTGGTTTATTATCTCTAATGGAGAAAGCATGGCTCTTCAAAGTAGTGGTATTTAGTCCGCTGCATTTGCTCATTCCCCTCCACTATGATCACTCTCCATGAGTGTGGTGTGAGTAATACTATGCCTGCCTTGAAACCATGGTGAAGAAAAGAAGGAGAGAGAAAGGATTGTATGGAATGAATGTACGTTGTAAGTGCTTGTTTCACTGTGACTGAAGATGTAGGTTATAAACATTGAGATTATATAAAGAATGCACGCAAAGATAAAGTAGATATTAAGGAGAAAAATAAGCTATGGGTGGAAGACACGTCCTGATTTGGATTCTGACTTGCTAGAGTCCTACCTTTATTATATACTGCCTTGAGGATTCTACTTCTTACTTTTGATTAATTTATTGGCCACTGGAGACAAGTATGGCACCAGTTGAGTGTTTATATGTTTCTACTTGGGTTGAATAAACAGTATTTGTAAAGTTCTTCTAAGAGTAGAACATTTAGTCTTTTTTCGTTTTAAAAGAATGGTTTTAAATGTATTGTAAATTGAGACTTTAAGCCAGTGGTAGAGTTCTCAGATGGCAGGCATGAAAGGAAAAGTCAATAACCAGCACCACACAAATAAATCTCCTTCTCTACAAAAGGTCATGTCCCAACTGAAATGCAAAACAAAAGTTCTTTTGAATAATCTACTTTATAACATCAAGTAAATAAATGTGAATACTATATGAATGAAAGATAGTCTTGATTTTAAAATTTACTTATATAACTGCATTTTAAGGTCCAAGAATGTCTTCCATAATTTCTGTTTAAAATCATTTTAAGTACATAATTCAAGATCAAAATACATGGCTGACAAAAAAATAATTTATTTTATATATCATGCTAGCATTTCTTATATGATATTTGCATATGCTTCCTGACCTGTGGTGATCAATAGTTTATAATACTAAAAAGATAATTTGTATATTCTTTCTATTATTAAATTAGTTATGCTATAATGAACCCACATTTGAGCTTTAACTGATGTTGTGATATTTATAATTCAGCTTGGAATTTATTATGGGCCATTAATTTTTTTAAAGCTAGGATTCTTACTAAAAGTAATTATAATATTCTAATTATATTTTCTTAGGTTTTGATTTAAAAATTTCAAAATGTGTGTTTCTGTGTAATTATAATTCTTACATACAGAATAATAACTATAGTAGTGCATGTAAATACCAAACATTACATGGACTTGTAATGATTTGTGAATTTCCATAATCAACATTTCTAGCTTATGTGCTTCTCAGAAGTGTTTATGTCAAACACTCATTAACAAGTGAAGATTTTTATTATGTAGCCATACATCACAAGTGTTCGTGAGAAAAGTTCTCTTTCTCTGAGGACGGATATGTGTGTGTATGTGTGTGTGTGTGTGTGTGTGTGTGTGTGTTTCAATAAATAAAAGAGTAAAAACTAATTAGCAATGACTCCTAGTATTGAGGATATTGATTCTGAACCTACCATTTTCTATGAAGAGCCAAGGATTGTAGGAACCAGGGGTTCCAGGATACCAGCAGAACATGACCTACAAAATCAACTAAACAGAGATCATAGGACTTCAGAGAAACTGAAGAGGCACCCATGGAGCCTATGTGGATCTGAACCACACTCTGCTTGCATCTGTGGTTCTTTACTTTGGGATATTATTTGGACTCCTAATAATGAGAGTTGGGGTACTCTAACACTTTTGCCTACTTTCGTGACATAATCCCTCCTAATGAGTTGGCTCATCAAGACATGATATAAGCATATATGCCTAGTCTTATCGCATCCTCTCATGCTGAGTTCAGTTAATATCCCTGGGAAGCCTGCTCATTTCTAAAGAGAACTGGAAGAACCATGGATCCAGGAGAGAGAGAAGTTGGGGGACGTCTGCGGGGAAGGAAGAGATGGGAAAATGTGGCTGGTGTGAATTGTATAAAAGAATAAAAATAAACAAATAAAAGCAAAAATAATAAAAATTCAAGATTCTGGGAGTTACCATAAACATGAAGACAGAGGTATGGTCAAGGGTTATGGACTACCTTAGATCCCTTCAATTTACACTATGACCAGGGGAATTTGAGATTTGAAGGAAGAAAGAAGAAAAGAAAGAAAGAGAGAAAGAAAGAAAGAAAGAAAGAAAGAAAGAAAGAAAGAAAGAAAGAAAGAAAGAAAGAAAGGAAGGAAGGAAGGAAGGAAGGAGAGAGAAGAAAGGAAGAATAAAGAAAGAAAGAAAAGAAAGAAAGACAGTTCGATCTATATGGGAGAATGAAGGTTAGAGCCTTTTAAGACAATAAATATGTAAAGATAAATATGTTTTTCTTAGTGAAAAAATATTTTAAAATCATCACTAAAGTGATGAGTATAAAAAGGTACCTCTTTTAATTTCCTGAGCAAAGTATCTACATATTCTTCAATGATCAGTTTTAACCTTCATGCTACAGTGTTAATAAAAGCTTCTGACATAAAGTACAAATTTACCTAGATATTTGAAACTATATTTGTTTTAATGGGCAATTCCTTAATTCTTTCTGAAAGTTTACATATAAAATTCTTCTCCTAGTTGTTCATAGACATTCATGAGCAACAATAACATGAAATTATAAGTGTAAAGTTCTCTTTATCCAAATTTATTATTCTGAACTCCTTGGGCAATATATTATTATCTCTGTCTCTTATACAAGCTTCCTTACATATTCAAAATGGATATTTTAAATATTGGGGGCAACTAAATCAATAGGACTAACTAGTACATAACTGTTCTTTAAACACACCCTAATTAAAATATACAAGGAAGAAGGAAGTTTCAAGTTTTATCTCAGTATACTTTTAATATCCACTAAAGGCATTATTGTTCTTTTAAAGAAAAGATACCAGTGTAGGGAGATACTGGAGCAGCAGGGCAGCAGAGTGTGGAAGGGTGGGGGAGCACCCTCATACAGTCAAAGTGGGGGGAGGCAGATGTTGGATGGGTGGTTGGTGATGGGGGTAACCAGGAAGTGGGATATCATTTGAGATGTAAATAAAAGGAATGATTAATAAAAAAGAAAAGACAAAGAAAAAAAGGAAACACACACACATGACTCTTTCCTTCATAAAGAACTGATAACTATTTCTTATTTTTGAAAGGTATAACTCTCCAATTTTCATATGAATATTGTAAATATTCCAATTGTTTCCTAAATAGTTTTAGAATCTATATTTATTTTTAAATATTTAGTTGTGTATCTTGGTCATCAATTTTAAATCTTTTTAGGCTTCTAATAGAACATAGAACATACTAATTAGAACACAGTTTCTCAAATATGATACTCATTCTGCAGTATAACCTCTTGGGATGAGGGTCTTCCTCTTAACTATAGAGCTAATTCTGTCCTGTCTATTAATCTCTGAAACAGTTGAAAAATTTGAAATCATAGTACATATTTTTTGTTTCACCTTCCCCTCTCTCCTCTCCTCCCAGTACTGCCCTCACCTAAACTACCCATCCAGTCCTCCTGTTTATCTTCGGAAAAGAGATGGCCAGACTCTATCTTTGAAGCCCTAAATATTAGATTTAGGCATGTATTCCATAAAATGTATTTTTGATGTTGCTTAATAGACACAAATAAAGTTTACATTTCCTGATGCATAGAATTAAGATTGTTATGGAAATTAAGAGTAAAACTTTTTTCTCTCTTATTCTCTTAACTTCCAGACTTATAAAAGTATATTTGTATTATTCAACGAGAGACAGATAAGGTTTACCTTTGTTAATGAAGAAGGTGTTGCTATGGAAATTCTTTTTGAAATTATGTACTCTTGGTTTACTTTAATATCTTGGCAACAGAGGATGGCTATGTTCTCTGTTTGTTTATACCCACAACCATTTGCTTGTGTTTGTTTTTTTTTTTTTTCCCAAGAAGATTCTTACATTTGTGTCCTCACTGGTCTCCAATTTGCTATGTTGGCCTTACTGGCCTCAAAGTCCCAGAGATCCTCCAGTTTAGCTCTTCCAGCACAGGCACAGCACTGCTATAATGGGCTACCAGTATTTTGTTGCTAATCCACAGTGTTCCTTTGTAATGCTCTATTTCCACATTGGAAAATTTCAGACTATGTTAGTATTTCAAGTGCCACCATATTTGTCTATTTTTTAAATTTATTTTTCTTGTATACTTTATGTGTTTACATTTCAAATGTTATCCCCTTTCCCCCTTCTCCCATACTCCCTCTCCCCTCCCCCTGCTTCTATGAGGATGCTCCCACTCCCACCCACCCACTCCAACCTCAATGCTCTGACATTACCCTACACTGGGTAAACAAGCCTTCACAGGACCAAGGGCTTTTCCTCCTATTGATACTACGCTATATAATGGCATGACAAAAACTTGCAAAATGAAAGAAAACCACACAGTAAAAAAAGAACACATCCATTATCAAATAAATACAAGTACATAAATGTATACAGATGTAACTATGAAATTTTCTCTTTGGGGTAGGAAACTATAGCTGTAAAGTTATTACCAGAAAGGAAAATATTGTGAAAAGTATTGAAAATCTGTGTTACTCCTTACTGTGGCATGTAAATCTTTATACCAAACTTGAAAGTAAGAAAATTTACACTTTAATATGATCCTAACTGGACACAAATATGACAGCAAAAATGACTGCACTAGTAACTTTAAAAAATAAATGAATCAAAGCAAATTAAGAAATAAAAAAGATTGAGTTCATTCAGTATTGGCCGAGTAAACATGAACCTAAGGCCTGCCCTGGATTATGGTTGATCCATTCAGCTCATTTACATTGGAGAAAACTTCTTTTCCTTTCGCCAGAAAATAGCGATTTCTGGCTCTTCTTGCAGAAAAGTAGGAACTTCACAGACATGACTGGCACCACATGAGCTCACAGAGACTGCGACACCTTGTATGACACTTGTGAAATTCAAACCAAAGTCCTTTCCTCATGATTTCTTTTTTGCAGCATTACTTGTATTGTAATTCATTAATATCTATTATTATGTTTAGAAATTTAAGCTCTTCTTATACTGTCATTTTGACACTAACTTTTTGAATTATTTCAAAAACTTTAAGTGATAAAAATGTATAACCATATGGCAAAAACCAATCTAATCTTATCATCTGAATATGTAATACTGCCTCTATTCCATTTTCATGTATAATAAATATGCATTCATTTATGTTATGACATATCACAACTCATTCATGAGAACTTGACAAAAGTAATTAAAGTAACATTAAAAAGATTTCAACGTTTCTTCATTACCATCAAAATGTTAATATGATTTTTCCACAATTCTATAATCAACTACCAAAGCCATGAGCTATTAAATAAAAAAGGATCAAATGTTTCATTCTGAACAAACAAACATAAACAGGAACAAAATTCTATTTCAGTCTAACATCATCATGTCTATATCAATGACTTCATTTGAAAAATTTATATTTTAAATATATCACTTTTGACTTTATGTAAAATCATGTTCTACCAACTCAGAATTTGGAACTTGCCTTCAGAATTTGAAAATTAAACCAATGGATGTTGCATAATTCTATAACTGGAAATTTCTAAGACTCATTGAGACAGAATTTTGCTTCATCTCTTTGACATACCTTGAACTCAGTATGTAGACCTCACTGACCTTTGCCTTTTCCTCCCAAAAGATGGCATTATTATTGGGATGTTCAGATAATTTCCCACATTTTCCTCTTTCAAATTTACTGCAGCTTCCTTAGTTATTACATTTTTGTTTTCTACTCTTCACTTCTCATCCATCTTTCCATTCACAATTTCTGATTTGTCTCCAGTGATTGCTTATCATATCTATAAGTTACAAAGTTGGTTTTACCACATATAATTTAATAAATATTTATTACCATGACAGTATAGTCCATTAACACATGACACTGATTGTTGTGTTTGTTAAATTCTCACATGACAGCCTGCTAGCTCAACTTAAGCGCATTTGATTGAAAGTCCTTAATAAAAATATACTCAATTTTTTCATGATGTTAAAACTCATACCTCCATTCAAGAAATTTTCCCCTCGCCAATGTGTTCAATGATATTTCTCAATTTCTCTTCTATTAGATACATCATATATCATTTTATGTGTAGGTCCTTGATCCACTTGGACTTTATGCAAGGAAGGAGAAAAAAATGATCAATTTGCATTCTTCTATGAGCAGACTAACACCATTTGTTGAAAATGCTTTCTTTTTTCCACATTATGGTTTTGGCAACTTTGTCTAAAATCAACTGACCATGAGTGTGCTGGTTTATTTCTGGGCTTTTAATCTTACTCCATTGATCTACCTGTCTATCTGTACTAAACCCATGTAGTTTTTACCACTATTGCTCTGTAATGCAGCTTGAAGTCAGGGATGAGTGATTCCCTAGATAACTAGAAATGTAAAGAAATAGGGATCCTATTTATATATCTTCTGTTTTTTTCCCTTTCTTGGCTGAATATTTTTTTAATTTCAGAGTTTATTGTTAAGTAACTCCACCTTTGAAATGAGTCAATTCAAGACAGATTAAAATACACAGACAGGATTTTGGGGAGCAACTCTCGGTCAGGTTCATAAGGCCCAAGGAAGAAGGCCAGGGGATTTCAAAGAGAAAGAGCAAGAGAAGGAGCATGTGCAAGCATAGAGAAAAGATGTATATATGTTGGGTATAAAACCCAATAATTATGTAACCAAACAGAAAGATGATCACAAAATTTTATTAAAATACATAATCATATTTCAGAAGAAGTTTTTTGCCATATATATACATACATATATATGGACATATATTTCAATATATGTATATATTCATCTATATATGTATATATAGATAGATTAGATATAGATATAGTTCATACATATCTCATATATACATTATACATGTACATATACACAAAACACATATATGCACACACATTCATATACATATTCATACAGAGAGAGAGTGCTACAGAAAATATCTGAATGCCTGGATTACATAGTAAAGAGCTATTAGGGGAGGGGAAGCTGGAAATTTCTGCCCAGTATGTGGGATATGCTAGCCTACCTTATAACAGATAAGGGCTGAGGGATGCTGGAAGAATATGGAGGCCGGGGCCACTTTGGTATGATAAATACGCACCTCAGCCTCTTGCCCAGGGTCTAAAACCCAACAATTATGTAACTAAACAGAGAGATGAACTTTCACAAAACCTTATTCAAATGTTCAATTACATGTTAGGATTTTTTTCCACAGTTAAATATATGCAGTTTCTATGCTGAAAGCCTCCACACACTAATAACAAATAACTATGTATATTATAAATTTTGCTTTAAAGGAAGTCATTTTAAATTTTTGTTAAATTAGTGGTAGCTTCTAGCATTGTATAAAAGTTTTCACTGAAAATTTATATAGTGTTAACCTATCATTTGTTTAATTATTCTAAATAAATTATGACATTTGTGGTTATAAATATTTCTCCAGATCTGTATCAGGAGAGTGATGAAAATGAATATAAGCATAAAGTACCTCAATATGTTACTTAATCAAGATGAAGTCTTTTCCTACATAGAAAAATGTTTAAAACGTTGGTTAATAATCATGGGTAAATATACCTTTATAAGATATCCTGATCAGTTTTTGCTGTCAATTCAATGCAATCTAAAATCACTAGGGATGAGTGTCTCATTGAGGTTGAGACTTTCTTTCCCAAATCTGGTTGCCTGGGAACATGATTGAATAGCATTATATAGAGTTTTATTTGATATAGAAAGATTAAGACAATTGTAGATGGCATCATTCTCTAGACAGATGGTTCTGGACCATAGACAGATCAATAATTGAAAACAACCAAGAAGGCAAGACAGGATTCATATATCTTCTTGATCTTGTCTACTGACACTATTTTAATTATTGCTTGGAATCTGCAAAACAATGGATGGTGTGACCTAGATTTTTAAGCCAAATGAAGCTAGAGTAGTTTTTGTTTGGGTCCTTGTCAAAGGAACAGAAAGAAAATGAAACATGGAATGTGAAGGAAGTTAAATACTTTGAAAGCATTAAAATATATTTTTATTAATTGCAATTAAGAGAAATAATATTAAGTGAGCTAATGAGATAGCTCATTGGGTAAAATGTTTGCTTCCAAACATGATATTCCAACTGGACTGTAGAATCTATATGGTAAAAGTAGAGAATGAAGTTTCACCCATTTTTCTTGAACATCTCCATTTGTTATGGCATGTATGAGCACTATAAACACTCATAATAAAAATAACTAAACATCACTCTCACACAATAAAACTTCTTATTATATCAAATAATTACAGAGTTACTAATAGTAAAAAATTTACTTTCTCAGGTAAAAGAAAATAGTAAATCATTATTTATTAAATAAACATACATAGAATACTTGCAAAGAGTTCATAGTTCCAATTTAAAATCTGCTAAAATGTTATTTTATCAAATTGCAATTCACTATTTCTGGCTTCCAGGTCTATTTCATGTGTCATGTCCAAACTCCTAAGAAAGCAGCAGTGAGGAGCCCTTGATTCACAGAACCCCGTCTTCTGTAAGTCTTATTCACTGTATCATCTGCTCAGTTTGTGTTCAGGACATAAAAAAACAAAGCCACTTCAAAAAAGCATTTGCTTTTTTAAAAACAGTTAAAGAGTCTATGATTTTTGAGAACAGTCTTTGGCAAAGAGTTGATTGAAGGAAGGACTGAGGGGACCATTTTCCTTTTCTGTTTTTCTTAAATAATTTTTGCTGCAGGAAGCTTAGGAGGAGGGCAACCCTATAGGAGGATCAGCCGTCTCAAATAACCTGCCCCTCCCCTTCCTGGAGATCTCTCAGACACTGGATCACCAACCAGGCAGCATACACCAGCTGATATGAGGCCTCCAACACATAGACAGCAGAGGACACCCGGGTCTGAGTTCAGTCAGAGAAGATGCACCTAACCCTCAAGAGACTGGAGGCCCCAGGAAGTTTAGAGGTCTGGTGGGGTGGGAGGGGGTAAGGAGTTATAGGATGTGGAACAGTTGGAGGGAAGTAAAAAACTAGAGTGTAAAAATAAATAAATAGATAATAAATAAATAAATAAATAAATAAAATAATATAAAAGAACTTTTGCTTCCAAAATTTTCTTCTTTAAGGAAATTTTTCATATTTATCATATTTCCGTTAAAATACATTTCTCTTATTTCCCCTTCCCTTTTCCCTCCAATGTCTTACATGTTAATCTAATCTCACTCTCAAATTAATGGCCTCGTCTTTCTGATAAATTTTGTATATAAACACAATGCATAGACATACAACATATATATTCCTTAGAAATATATATATATATATTTCTTACATATGCACACATATACATATATATATGTCGTCATTACATTATATATAACATATTGATATATGGAATATATGTGTTGATATATATGAATAAATGTATAATACAACCTGTTAAGTCTCTCTCTTTCTCTCTCCTCTTTCTCTCTAGATAGATAGATAGATAGATAGATAGATAGATAGATAGATAGATAGATATAGATATAGATAGACACACTGAGAGACAGACACACACAGAGAGACAGAGACAGACACAGAGAGAGACAGACAGATAGACAGACAGACAGACAGATAGATATGCATATAAACAATACATAAGACAAACTGCTGTGTCTATTTTGTTATTGTGTGTATATGGTTTTAAGCCTGGACACTTGGTACTGGATAACTTAGGGAATATCCCTAAGAGATGCTAACATGTCTTCTCTCAGCTGCCAATTTATTTTGCCTGCAGTTATTCAGCTAACAACAGTACTTCATGAGACTTTTCTCACATTGTAAGCATAGCTATTGCTACTTTCATTGTTCTAGGCTTGTTCCTGAAACCATTTTTAAGAGACACAATCCTACAGAACACGTCCTGGTCCTCTGCCTCTTCCTGTCTTTCCTCCCACGCTCTCAGTGACTTCTGAGCTCTATGTGCAGGGGTTGTTTTGAAGACATATCCACTGCAACTGGGTTCCCTAGGACATTTTAATGTCTGCATTGTGTCCCATTGCAGTTTTCTGTAATGATTTCCATTTGTTGTAAGGAAAGGGTATCTAATATGAGACTAGTGTTACACTTGTATGCAAATACAATATGTTTTTGAATATAGTTAGTAATTATGTTGCTTTTGTACAGTGGAGTAGCAACTTTTCTTGTATGATCTATGATCTCACTAGCTCTGGAAAGTTGGTTAGGTTTCTAGTGCCAAGCATAATTCCCATCCTGAGTTGTGAACCTTAAGTCCAATTAGAAAACTCTCAGTCATAACAAAGATGTGGGTGCCACTTTTGAAACATTAGGGATATCTTATGCTGGTCAGGACTGGGCTTAATAGGAGTCATAGCTAGAAAGGACTGCAGATCACTTCCCTTCCTTAGCTTGCTTTTTGATACTTTGTAAAGTAGACCCCAGAAGGAGGCATTTTGGTTAGATCTAACTTGAATCATCTGATTATGTTTATTCCCTCAGTGTGTGGTGTCTTCAGCCATAGACTTACTTTCAACTTTCAAGAGACAAATAAAGGCAACAGCAATAGTTTACATTGTTTTGAGAGTCACTTGGGGTACACTGGACAGAAATTGGGGGAAAGGGCTTCTTAAGCAAGGTACTAGGGATTCTGTCAGATAGTCTATAGCTTTCAAGGAGAGCATTGTCAGCTAAAGATATGTGTCTTCCTTGACAATTATGTATGTTCGGATAATCAAAAGTTTTTTTCCTTTTATATACTTCAAGTATTAGATCTATTGAGACATAGCCAACCTCAAATACACACTTTAGCAATGTCCAATAAGTTCTGTTTTCTCCATTACATTTTTAGTAGCTTGAATGAACAAATTTAGGGATGTCTGTTTTACCTAAGGTAAGGCTCAGATATAATTTCTCAGTAGTAATTTTTGAGGTATGTCACATGCGCAATTTAATGTGGCATTGGGTTATTAAAAATTTCAAACACTGAATTAAAATATTTATCTCAAGTATCCAAATCATGAACATGGATCTGTCAAAATAAAATTAATGCTCAAACTACAGAAAAAAACTTAGAACTGTCTAAAAACCTGTATAACATGTAATTTAAAGAAATCAAGAGACAAACAAACAAAATATCTATGCTGTCAATAATATTTCTTATGAATTACTACAGATATAAAAGTTCCTTGAGAAAAATTCTTTTGCGTACAACTTTTGAAGTTTTCTTAAGTCACTGCCTTGTGGTCATAGGCATAGCAAAATTAGGTTCAGACATACACGTTCTCACAGGTTCATCTGCTCAATTTAATTAAACAATTTGGGCTAGTTATATAAAAATATATAGAAATATGTAATACTTGCATACATTGGAGATAAACTTATAGAAAATAGCTAATTAGTAGGTCTATGTATAATAGTCTCTGTGGTTTTAAACTACCTTAGAATTTTAAGTAGATAAATTGGAATTCTGATTCAAAATTCTCATAAGAAACAAACAAAAATATTTTAAAGCATTGAATTTCAATGTTTCTTAACATAAATTATAAATTTTTTATATTCTTACTAAATTATAAAAACAAATGAATTATTTCTTCTGTTGAGATTTGTTTTTTTATTTTATGTTGTTATTTTTAGCACTTATAATCAACTTTACTTCAAGAAAGGATAAATGGTTTTTATTCTACAAAATAATTAATGGAAAACAGTGCAGAGAAAAAAGTAGCATCCATTGAAAATGAATATGAAGTAGTAAAAGTTAAAACCAATGTCATTTTTACAACTTTTTGACTCCATGAAACTAAAATTAGATAAACAAAATGATTAAATTTAATTGCCATTCATTTATATAATAATTGCGTATGCCATATAGATACTGATGTAGTACATAAATCTTTTCTGGATATTTTTTGGATTTTCAGGTTGCTTTTAAAACATACTGAAAGTTTTTTAGCAAAAAAAGGGACATCTGAAAATTTATTTATATGTTCTGGATATGTCAATATTCAGAGGATGCCACTGTTTCATATTGCTGACTTGTGTAACTTGAGATGAGCAAGGTGATGGGTGTTTACAATGGACTGCTGAGTGTGTAAGAGCAAGAACTGGGTAGGATTGTCAGCGATGGTGGGAGGCAGGTACAGGACACTGCGTCTCTGAATCTCTAAAATCTCCTTTCTTATGAAAATGTTGCTTTTGGAGGTGAATGCGACTGTTGGCATTAAAAATTCTCCATATGCCAAAACAAGGTTTTGAAGACAGCAATTATTCACATGTTTTAAATAAAGTAACATTGCACATATGCTACCATCAAGAATCTGAGGGCATGGAGAAAGAGGGCCAAGAAAGGAAGCTTGGGTGGTGACTACGACGAAAACTACATGATGTTCTCAAATAAAAATGTCTTCCTGAACCACATCAACTATGTACAATAAATATATGTGTCTAGAAAAGAAAAACTTTAAATGATAGAATTAATGTGAAAGACACTGGACTATGGCTATGCATATCAATAACTAATAATTAATGGTCACCAGTTAGTGGAAATTGACGAGTATTGTTGTTCAGATGTATTTTTTGTAAATAGGAAAAGCTATCTGACTTTTATCATGTTGTAAAGAAAACTCCTTTGGACTATTAACGCATTTATAATCCTGACTAATTATCTGGATTGGTAAACAATATTTGGGGGATGTGGAGACTCCACAACTGAAAGAAATTTGATTGATTTGAGAATCTACTTCTCACATGATAGTAAAAAAATGAGAGAGGAGATAAGTAGACTCAACAGAGACAGAGAATCTCTATGGGCTTAAAAAGAAACACTGGCATCATGAAATATCAAAGGTTGTGAAAAATGATGAATAATAATCCGTAACTGACTATTTGAAGTTGATTAATTTCATTAATTGGAACTGTGGAAAATAGAATCACAAATTGATTATTATCTTTCAGAGTCACTAATTTTCTTTTTTTTTTTTTTTTTTGATTCTTTTTTTCTGAGCTGGGGACCGAACCCAGGGCCTTGCTCTTCCTAGGCAAGCGCTCTACCACTGAGCTAAATCCCCAACCCCCAGAGTCACTAATTTTCAGTATCATCCATTAGAATCACTAATTGATTATTGTCAGATAATCATTGATCGATCATTTTAAATCAATTAAATTCATTAATTGTAATTGAAAAAGTAGAGTAACCATCCGGAATTGCCATAAGGATATAAAAAGAAAATGACAGACAGAAAGGCTCTGGCTGGATCTATGGCTATTCTTCTTTTATCTCCTTTTCTGGAAGAAGGTGGGAATGGAGTCAGAAGTATTCTAGGCTGACCTTAAGGTTCACATGTAGGGAAGAATTACCTTGAACTTTTGACCTACCTGGTTCTATTAGGGCTACATTTATATCATGCTCTGTATCAAATTGTGGGTTTCATTCATGCAAGAGCAAGCATTTTACACTGAACTCTATTCAAGAACTCTCTCTTCTTTAATGTAAGATTTAAAGGTCAAATGTGATTTTTCTATCCTTTATAATGAGGGCTATATTATAGGAACTTTTAAAAGCTTATTTGTTTCAGCATTAGGAGAGAGTTATTTTGACAGCCAAGAACCCGTCTGCTGAACATCTTTTGAGAATTTGACACACAATAAATAAATGTTAGGCAGTAGGATGCTCGCATATTCCTTTCAAGTGATCTAGTGATAACGGTGTGAACATTACATAACCCTAGGGAAATATTTTCTTTCTTTTCTTCTTTTTTTTTTCTTTTAGAGAAATTAAATTTTTCCAAGCTAAAGTTTTCAGTTTTCAAGTCTGGGTTACTATGGCAATGTTATATCTTCCTACAGCTTCTAACTTAATTTTAGTTTAAAATTGACATGAGGTAATTTAAAGAAGGATTTTTAAACTAATTGCATGAAAAAGATTGTTTTGAATTTCACACTCTTTTAAAAGTTCATGTGAAGTGTATAAGGGGCACTTGATTATTTTTAGTTTGCAAATGAATAGCTTTTATTATTATAAAATTCATGATTTACGATTCATTTAGATTTTAATCTAAGTTATCTAAGGATGCTAGATCATTTGAACATAAACAAATATATACAGAATATCACCTTTTCAAATTATCTTACTATATTATATTTCTCTGTATAAATGAGGTTTTTCTTTGGAATTTTTGCTGTTCTGTTACAGGTGGTATGATTATGTGAACACTTTTCTACAGTCTTTATCCAATTGTTAATAACCTTAGGAATGTTACACCACTCATGGAACAGGTTTTATACCTAACACAAGTAAGTAAACAATGATCTGAAAGCAAGGTTTGATGTTTGTGAGCTCTTTCTACAGGCAGAAACCATATCACTTTACCACTTGAGATGCTAATCAACACGGTCTGCTTCACAGCATTTCTAGCTGTCTTTGTAAACTTTGGCAGCCATTTTTTTTTTCAAAATAGTGACAGTCTGTGTTTATAAAACCTTAAAATCTTTATTTTCTAAGCTTTATATCGTTGACTCTAAAGAACACAGACTTTTAATATTGAAATGTTAATGTCATGCTAAGGTTTTGTAACTGTTTGAATAGTCTCTGTACAATTGAAAACTGTAGTTTATGTGTTGTTTAAAATTCGTTGTTGCTTTATTGGTAATACCCTAAAGAACTTAATTTCTATAGTTCTGTTTTTTCCTATAATTATTTCCTGCAATATGTTGTATGGAAACTTAATCAACAACAGTACTTTATAGATATGTACATCTGAGATACGTATATAAATTTGAAATGTAATGCTAAGTTATTTAACCCAAAAGATACCTCCAGGTACTAGCCACATGTAGTTCTAAAATTATAGTCTCTATGAAAATAATTTCTGTAATTCTTTCTCTTCATGTTCATGTTACACATTAAATTTGAATTAAATTTTTAAACTATCACATATATTTTTCACTCTATACTAGAAAAACATATAAAAATTGTCATACCATCTCATCTGTTAATAACCAACAAAATTAGAATAAATAATGCTTTAAAGATTCCTAGGTAGTGAAATGAATATGAGAATATGCCAGGACTTAAAATGGCATGTGGCAATATATATGTCATAAGTCATATGGACTGTACAAAAAATAGGTGAAACATGTATAAAAATAAACTAAATTTTCTTCAACTGACAAATGGTTAATCAAAACTTGATATATGAACTGTATAAAATAATATTCACCTCTAATGAATTTTAAAATTTGCACATAAATGAAAGAATATAAAATGATTATATTGATTGAGATAACTCAGGCCTAGAAAACATAAACCTTGCATGTACTAATATGAGCTCATAGCTCAAAGTCTTCAGATTTGACTACATATGCTGAGGTAACTTCAGAAATTAGAAAAATAGAGACTAGTCAGCTATAATTGTGTGTGTGTGTTTGTGTATGTGTGTGTATGTATGTGTGCATGTGTGTGTATGTGTGTATGTATGTGTGTATGTATGCGTGTGTGTTTGTGTGTGTGTTTGTGTGTGTGTATGTCTGTGTGTATGTATGTGTGCGTGTGTGTGTGTGTGTGTGTGTGTGTGTGTGTGTGTGTGTGTGTGTGTGATGAAGTTATCAACAGAGACCATAGAAAGTAGTAAGGCACACTTGACATGATGGTGAGAAATATGTAAGTAGGGATCTTTAATCAGGGATGGAAGTGATAGATAAATAAGCAGAAGAAAGATAGAGGAGGATAAAATTACACAAGGTATTTCTGAAAAGTCACAAGAATACTAATAGCTCCCTAACTAAAATAGGTGTAATATACCTAAGTTGGTGAATAAACATACATATATAATATAAATTTAAATTTTCTCATTTCATCCCACATGCTCCTTGAAAGAGACGAAATATCATCCAACAAAACCCTAAAACCAGACGGGAGAACCTCCCCTTCAAGTTGTTGTTTAGGTTAGCTCAAGTCTAGGCCATTACTGATTACCGCTAGTAGCTTTCCTTGACATCAGAGTGGAATTTTAGTCCTCATGCTGAATCCCCTGCATTTCTTACATAGGTGTCAAAGACCCTATGAGGCGGAATTGACCTGCATGAAGACTAGCTTTGGCCTTATGAGAATATGACAAGTAAGTAAGTAATGTATATTAAAGAAAGAAGCAACCAAAAGTTCTACCCATGTTTGGTCCAGTAAGCACACCTGTGACCAGCATTGCACAATAACTCTAAGGGTGCATTTGTGGCACAAATGCTTTGATAGTAACGAACAACTCTTTAATTGTTCTTAATTCCTAGTCAATAGGAGGAAAATCATGTCTGACTGGAAACCTAACCTACTACCCACAGCCAGTGAAGTAATAGATCTAGGAACAGAACAGTTGACACTTTATCTAACCAGCATATGTCCTAACTATGTGTTCTTTTATTACCTACAGATGAGTGTAGTCCTTGACCTCACCAAGAAAACATCTCAGTAAAGGCCATTATACAAAACCACAACCAATCACGTGCAGAATTACGGATCCTTGTCTAAACATATTTAGAAAATAGCTTTTACCCCTCTGGCTCATGGAAATATTCAGAAAAGTTGATTGGAGGAAATGTGAGAGCTGGAAGAAAAGAGTTTGACAAGAGATTTGACTCCTAAAAATATCAAAATACTGGGTTGTTTAGGAATCTCCACAGGAATTCCTTGGCTAATAATTCAAAAACAATACAATCCAGTTTCACCACTGGGATCCTTGTATGTCTAAAAAATATGTTCCTCACTAGCTTTACCAGCGTAGATTGTAGGAAGTGTCCACTGCACCAGGTTTCCACAATGCTTATCAAATTATAGAAGTACCCTTACACTATAGAAGGATCTCCCAGAATTCCTTCCCTGAATCCTCCTCTCCTGAACTCTCTCATCCCCACTACCCCTAATTATTCTACAGAATCTATTCTATTTATACTTCCCAGGGAAATCCATGCATCCTCTCTGCATTTTTTCTATGTACCTAATCTTGCCTATTTGGATTATAACTCAAATAACATTTACTTAACTGTTAATATCCACAAGTAAATATGTGCCATATTTGGCTTTCTGATTCTTGATTTCTTTTTCTAATTGCATCCACTTGCTGGGAACTTTTTTGATGTGATTTCCTTTAACTACTGAATAATACTAGATTATACCACAATCTTTTTATTCGTTCTTCAGTTGAGGAACTTCTTTAAAAACTGACAGGAGAACATGATTCTCAAGAACAACTTCATTTAGCATAGAGAGAGTTGGATCCTTCACTCTTATGTTCTAATCTCTTTGGCAGTTGAAGGAATTCTGCAGGTTATGGAAAGAGAAACCTGAACACCAACCTGCCACAAAATCTTTCATCTGTGATAGGTCCTGTGTGCAGGATGTGCTAGGATAATGGTGTCACAAAACTTGAGAGAGTAGCTAACCCATCAGCCAATGTTTGCTTTAATTTGAGGCCCAATCCAGGAGAGGGAGTCCTACACTGCCTGAATAGCTAAGAACCAGAGACTGGATTTCCCAGAGATCTAGGGTAGAACAAAATACAACAGAAAAAAAAAATAAAATGATTCTAATGATATTCTGCTACAATCATTTTCTGCTATACTCATCATTGTTGTCTTGCTTAGTCATTATCAGAGAGGCTTCCTTCACCCAGAAGCAAATGGAGGCAGATGCAGAGACCATCAGCCATACATTATATACAGAGAGCTAGTTTAATTATGAGGTATTCATCAGGTCCCCTCAGAGACCGGGGAAACCTGGAGAAAATGAGAGGGATGATTGTAGTTGTCAGATAGGATGAAACACAGGAGAGATCATAGCCTACTGAATGGTCTAAGCCAGTCACATATGGGCACACAAAGACTGAAGCTGTGGCCAGCAAGGGTTTGCACCAGATCCTCTACATATGTCATGTTCTTGGTTTGCTATTTTTGAGACTCTTCATTCAATTGGATTGCCTTTTTAGCTTTGATATGAGGGTTTTCATCTTGTTTAGTTTTGTCCTATTTGGTAGTTGTTTCTTGGAGACCAGTTCTTTTCTGAAGAGGAAATAGAGGTGTACTAGATCTCCAGGACAAGAATTTTGTGGGGACTATGAGGAGTGAAGTTAGGGGAAACTGTGGTTGGGCTGTATTTCATGAGAAAAAAGTCTACTTTCAATTGAAAAATAAAGGAAAAATGTCAAAAGCTATATTCATAAAGCCTCACTAATTTCACTGCTTAAACATCAAGGACAGATCAAGCAGATCAAGGACAGTAACAGTGATTGCTAGAGTAAACAGAGAAAAGCCTAAGCAATCTAAACCATGCATAAGATATGACCAACAACTCTCGCAGGCTGAGAGTTGGAGAACAGGCTTCTGCAGGGAAGCGGACTCCGTTTTGTTATCCAACACTAAATGTTCATCTCTGAAAATAGGCGTGCGAGTACCATTCTGCAGATTGAAGAGGCTACCCTTCTGTCTTTAGAAATAAGTGTGTGGGGGACGATGTCATACAGGTGAGGCAGGTACAAGATAGAAAGAGGCCTGTCATTTGACGAGAAGGAAGGATGGGCAGGAGAGAAGTTTGAGGGAAGAGGAGGAGACTGGACCGGAAAGGACAGGAGACTGGAGGACACTGCAGAGAGGCCGCCGAGAGAACATGGAGGCTGGGGTGTACGTCTAGGTGGGCAATTATATCTTATCAATTGGATCAGAGGTTACTGTGATGTGTGTTCTTTCATGTGGTGATTTATGTTTAAAAGAGTGTGTGGCAACAGAGGCACGCATCAACAATTAAGGAAAATAGGTCATAAATTGATCATAAAAGGAATAATGAAATTTGAAAGAAGTGTTTAGAAGTGAAAGTACAGGAGGAGTGATGTAATAGTATCAAAATATCAAAAGCTAAATATTTTTTAAAAATAATTGAGTGAATACTATTGTAAAGTGCTTAGAATACTACAATGTTAAGTATATAATTTGGTGAATAAATTTCTAGGATCTCTGAAAAATAAAGATGATATTTCTGAAAGGTATATTAATTAACCTTCATTGCCAATCAATTATTTCATGTTCAATCCTGCCATGATAATGAATTTTGAGAGCCACAATTTTTATCTGACATCTTGGTCTTGTTGCTAGTACCATGTCCATTTCAAGAATACAGGCTTACCCATTGCTCCAAGATACTCTTTTTCCTTTTATCATTTGTTTTAGTGTTTTGAAACTGGATTTCATGAACTGTGACACGTATAATGCCAATAATTCACAATGGTAGACGGGAGAGCATTACAGCATCAGACAAATGTGTTCTTTGAAAAGGGTTTCTATGTCAAATTTTAGTTGTATTTTGTATAATCAGGATTATTTACCACAATATAATATTCAGTAATGGTTGATTTTATTTTAACAATGTGCTACAATGATCGGTTTTTGTTCAAAGGAACCCACTCTGATTTCAACTTAGAACATTCAGGCTTATACAAAGAGAGCAATTGCAAATTATCTGCTTTAAAAATGACTTGTAGAGTCCTTAGAATACTACATGTATGTCATTTTTAACATTATTCAGATTGCAAATATTCACAAAAAACTTCAGTGGCCAGGAACTTTGTGAATTATAGTGAAAAAAATTGTCAAAATTGTATGAGTTGGAAAATTTGTTCATTATTTTCTAGCTTAATGTTGGCTAAATACCTAATATACATATACAGTTTCATGTTCAATACCTACTGGAGCCCTCACAGCAATCCTGGACATCCTGAAAGTGCTTTAATCACTTAATAAAGGAGGAGATTAGAGACCAGAAATTCTAAAAGACTTGCCAAATGTCGTGCAGCTAGTAAGTAGCAGAACTGGACTTGGAGGCTAAGCTCGCCAGCTGCCAGAACCTACAGCTACTTCCGCTCTTTGCCAAGGACATGAACATCAGAAGCCAAGTAAGAATTGACCTTTCAGAAAATAATATAACTAAAGGTTCAAACAAGGTTAAAGATAAAATCCATGTTATCCTTTTTTCCTCTCCAAAATACATAGAGAGAATTTAATGACTTAAAGGAAGATGAAAATTTTTGGCTCAGTGTTTAAAACTTGATTGAGGAGGACATGGGAGAGCTCATGGCTGCAGAAACTTGTGGGTGGGACTCCTCACGCTAAAATGGTTCTGAAGTGGACATGAAAATACAGATGCTCACCTGATGTTTTTTCATCTTCCTTTTATATTCAGCCTAGAACCAAAGCATGGGATGATGTTGTATTCATTGCAGCTGGATCTTCTTTGATGATGCTTTCTGGAAGAGCATCCACAGCACCCTCACATATATGGCTAAGTTGGTTCTAGAAACAGGAAATCTAACAGTGATGATTTACTGCAGAATGGGTTTCCTCCGCATCAGGAAAGTTCTGTGCTTTGAATGCTCACTCCTCTGAGACTTAACTTAGTTACTCGCTAGCCTCTTCTGCACTTTTGGCATGATGCCTTGATCAAGCTGGTCGGAAACAAGAGAAGCAAAGCCTCTTCAAAGCTGTGAAGTTTTGATGAAACCCTTCTTTCAACACTAAGGTTCATAGTTTTTACTGTTCTAAACTATGGTATTATGTCATTTGAATTTTCTGACTTCACTACCATATAAATATTGTCTCATCTTGGCTATGTTGTTTATCCCTATATATTACTAATACAATCAAAAAATTGTAGCTTAAATATCACTTTGCATTACACATTTTGGATGAAAATGTTCTTTAATAGGTATGAAGGAAAGCTACATTCTAAATATTCCATAAATGAAGAAATTTCTATGATCAGTATCTATTATGCTTTTGTATGTATTATATCGTGATATATAAAACTAAGAAATGAATTATATTTCATAGTGTATGTTTTCTCCAGCGAGATGTGGGGCAGTAGAGGGTAGCCCACAGAGCATGGTTGGGGTGGGGCTGGTTGCTACCAAAATCAAGCTTTGGCCTACTTATCTCCACAGAGACAAAAGGCCGTGGATGTTAAAGCCAGTTAAGCATCTGTTTTCCTGCCAGAGAATTGGTTTCTCACAGATCATATGACAGCATTCCGTTCATCTATCCGATAGACTTAGATGGTCCATGCTTCCCTCCCCAACCACACACACACTACAACACTTTTTCTCTTACCCTTTTCCTGGCCTTCCCCTGAATCCTAGCTATATAATCTAGCCCTTCTATTTCAATAAACAGTTGTCCTCGAGCACAGGCTCTCCTGGTCCTTTATATAATGTTACTCACAGTTTCCCAGTTCCTCTGCAACTTAAGACTACGAGTGTTCTCTCAATCGACAACAAGATCAGGGGACTCAGTGTGGTTCTTGTATTTTTACATTTAACTAGAGAACTTAGATTTAAGATGTTTGCCTGAAATTTGTTGGTTTCCTAAAAGTAGTGCCTGACATAATTATTAAAAATTTAGGTTGACTAATTGAACATTAGTAGTCAAGTGTGATACAATTTTGTCTACCATCAGTATATCTCAAATTTTCATACCTAGGGATATAAACCATATATATAATTATGTGTGACATGAAATTAGCAAAAAGACACGTGGTTTGCTCTTTATTATTTAGGTAGGCCTTGAAGTATTCAGATAAACATCCTATAGAATTACAATAAGGGGGGCAGTAGAAACTGATAACATTTCAAATTTTATCCTTTCATTCCACAGAGAGTCTCCGGGTGCCTAAGGCATCAGGAACAAATTGCAGCGCTTTCTCCTTTGCTCTTGCAGTATTTTATGATGAGAGACCAGTCTCAGCAGAATGCCAAGGGCAACTTTAAAGGGGGAGAAGTACAAAATACACTGCTTAAGGAGTTCACAAGTCATGCTATCTATATTCTCATGTGGTCAAGAGACATGATAAAATAAATGTATAGCAGTCTCAATGTTCCTTCAAATGTTTTCTTTTCTTATTATTAAAGCGTTCTGTTGGAAAATAGAGAAAGTGATGTTTCACATATTCTGGTTTCACATACACATTTGCACATAAGTGATATCTAATGATTAAGACAAATTATATATTAAACTTATACTAGTACCAATAATATTTAAAAGGTTCTATTTTAAGGGATTTTAGCTTCTGACAGGTATCATTTAAATTTTTTTCAGTCTTGGTCCTGCACTCTATCTAGCATCACTATCATATATACATCATAATTATGTATTCTTTTCTTTTTTATTATTATTATTATTTACTTGAGTATTTCTTATATACATTTCGAGTGTTATTCCCTTTCCCGGTTTCCGGGCAAACATCCCCCTCCCCCCTCCCCTTCCTTATGGGTGTTCCCCTCCCAACCCTCCCCCATTGCTGCCCTCTCCCCAACAGTCTAGTTCACTAGGGGTTCAGTCTAGCAGGACCCAGGGCTTCCCCCTTCCACTGGTGCTCTTACTAGGATATTCATTGTAACCACGAGGTCAGAGTCCAGGGTCAGTCCGTGTATAGTCTTTAGGTAGTGGCTTAGTCCCTGGAAGCTCTGGTTGCTTGGCATTGCTGTACATATGGGGTCTCAAGCCCCTTCAAGCTCTTCCAGTTCTTTCTCTGATTCCTTCAACAGGGTTCCTGTTCTCAGTTCAGTGGTTTCCTGCTGGCATACGCCTCTGTATTTGCTGTATTCTGGCTGTGTCTCTCAGGAGCGATCTGCATTCACATTTTGATCATCTGTCTTGAGTTTCATTTGTTCTAGGCATCTAGGGTAATTCAAGCATTTGGGCTAATAGCCACTTATCAATGAGTACATACCATGTATGTCTTTCTGTGATTGGGTTAGCTCACTCAGGATGATAGTTTCCAGTTCCAACCATTTGCCTACGAATTTCAAAAAGTCATTGTTTTTGATGGCTGAGTAATATTCCATTGTGTAGATGTACCACATTTTCTGTATCCATTCCTCTGTTGAAGGGCATCTGGGTTCTTTCCAGCTTCTGGCTATTATGAATAAGGCTGCGATGAACATAGTGGAGCACGTGTCTTTTTTATATGTTGGGGCATCTTTTGGGTATATGCCCAAGAGAGGTATAGCTGGGTCCTCAGGCAGTTCAATGTCCAATTTTCTGAGGAACCTCCAGACTGATTTCCAGAATGGTTGTAGCAGTCTGCAACCCCACCAACAATGGAGGAGTGTTCCCCTTTCTCCACATCCTCGCCAGCATTTGCTGTCACCTGAGTTTTTGATCTTAGCCATTCTCACTGGTGTGAGGTGAAATCTCAGGGTTGTTTTGATTTGCATTTCCCTTTATGACTAACGATGTTGAACATTTCTTTAGGTGTTTCTCAGCCATTCGGCATTCCTCAGCTGTGAATTCTTTGTTTAGCTCTGAACCCCATTTTTTAATAGGGTTATTTGTCTCCCTGCTGTCTAACTTCTTCAGTTCTTTGTATATTTTGGATATAAGCCCTCTATCTGTTGTAGGATTGGTAAAGATCTTTTCCCAATCTGTTGGTTGCCGTTTTGTCCTAACCACAGTGTCCTTTGCCTTACAGAAGCTTTGCAGTTTTATGAGATCCCATTTGTCGATTCTTGATCTTAGAGCATAAGCCATGGGTGTTTTGTTCAGGAAATTTTTTCCAGTGCCCATGTGTTCCAAATGCTTCCCTAGTTTTTCTTCTATTAGTTTGAGTGTATCTGGTTTGATGTGGAGGTCCTTGATCCACTTGGACTTAAGTTTGTACAGGGTGATAAGCATGGATCGATCTGCATTCTTCTACATGTTGACCTCCAGTTGAACCAGCACCATTTGCTGAAAATGCTATCTTTTTCCATTGGATGGTTTTGGCTCCTTTGTCAAAAAATCAAGTGCCCATAGGTGTGTGGGTTCATTTCTGGGTCTTCAATTCGGTTCCATTGGTCTATCTGTCTGTCTCTGTACCAATACCATGCAGTTTTTATCACTATTGCTCTGTAATACTGCTTGAGATCTGGGATAGTGATTCCCCCTGAAGTCCTTTTATTGTTGAGGATAGTTTTAGCTATCCTGGGTTTTTTGTTATTCCAGATGAATTTGCAGATTGTTCTGTCTAACTCTTTGAAGAATTGGATTGGTATTTTGATGGGGATTGCATTGAATCTGTAGATCGCTTTTGGTAGAATGGCCATTTTTACTATATTAATCCTGCCAATCCATGAGCATGGGAGATCTTTCCATCTTCTGAGATCTTCTTCAATTTCTTTCTTCAGAGTCTTGAAGTTCCTATTGTACAGATCTTTCCCTTGCTTGGTTAAAGTCACACCGAGGTACTTTATATTATTTGGATCTATTATGAAGGGTGTCATTTCCCTAATTTCTTTCTTGGACTGTTTCTCTTTGATCTAGAGGAAGGCTACTGATTTGTTTGAGTTAATTTTATACCCAGCTACTTTGCTGAAGTTGTCTATCAGCTTTAGTAGTTCTCTGGTGGAACTTTTGGGATCACTTAAATATACTATCATATCATCTGCAAATAGTGATATTTTGACTTCTTCTTTTCCGATCTGTATCCCTTGACCTCCTTTTTGTTGTCTGATTGCTCTGGCTAGAACTTCAAGAACTATATTGAATAAGTAGGGAGAGAGGGCAGCCTTGTCTAGTCCCTGATTTTAGTGGGATTGCTTCAAGTTTCTCTCCATTTAGTTTAATGTTAGCAACTGGTTTGCTGTATATTTTTACTATGTTTAGGTATGGGCCTTGAATTCTATTCTTTCCAGGACTTTTATCATGAAGGTGTTGAATTTTGTCAAATGCTTTCAGCATCTAATGAAATGATCATGTGGTTTTGTTCTTTCAGTTTGTTTATATAATGGATCACGTTGATGGTTTTCCAGATATTAAACCATCCCTGCATGCCTGGGATGAAGCCTACTTGATCATGGTGAATGATTGTTTTGATGTGCTCTTGGATTTGGTTTGCCAGAATTTTATTGAGTATTTTTGCATCGATATTCATAAGGGAAATTGGTCTGAAGTTCTCTTTCTTTGTTGGGTCTTTGTGTGGTTTAGGTATAAGAGTAATTGTGGCTTCATAGAAGGAATTCTGTAGTGCTCCATCTGTTTCAATTTTGTGGAATAGTTTGGATAATATTGGTACGAGGTCTTCTATGAAGGTCTGATAGAATTCTGCACTAAACCGTCTGGACCTGGGCTCTTTTTGGTTGGGGAGACCTTTAATGACTGCTTCTATTTCCTTAGGAGTTATGGGGGTGGTTTAACTGGTTTATCTGTTCCTGATTTAACTGGTACCTGGTATCTGTCTAGAAATTGTCCATTTCCTGCAGATTTTCAAGTTTTGTTGAATATAGGCTTTTATAGTAAGATCTGATGATTTTTTGAATTTCCTCTGAATCTGTAGTTATGTCTCCTTTTCATTTCTGATTTTGTTAATTTGGACACACTCTCTGTGTCCTCTCGTTAGTCTGGCTAAGGGTTTATCTATCTTGTTGATTTTCTCAAAGAACCAACTTTTGGTTCTGTTGATTCTTTCTATGGTCCTTTTTTTGTTTCTACTTGGTTGATTTCAGCTCTGAGTTTGATTATTTCCTGCCTTCTACTCCCTCCTGGGTGTATTTGCTTCTTTTTGTTCTAGAGCTTTTAGGTGTGCTGTCAAGCTGCTGACATATGCTTTTTCCTGTTTCCTTCTGCAGGCACTCAGCGCTATGAGTTTTCCTCTTAGCCCAGCTTTCATTGTGTCCCATAAGTTTGGGTATGTTGTATCTTCATTTTCATTAAATTCTAAAAAGTCTTTAATTTCTTTCTTTATTTCTTCCTTTGACCAGGTTATCATTGAGTAGAGCATTGTTCAATTTCCACGTATATGTGGGCATTCTTCCTTATTGTTATTGAAGACCAGTTTTAGGGCCGTTGGTGGTCCGATAGCACGCATGGGATTATTTCTATCTTTCTGTACCTGTTGAGGCCCGCTTTTTGACCAATTATATGGTCAATTTTGGAGAAAGTACCATGAGGAGCTGAGAAGAACGTATCCTTTTTTTAGGGGTAGAACGTTCTATAAATATCCGTTAAGTCCATTTGGCTCATGACTTCTCTTAGTCTGTCTAACGCTCTGTTTAATTTCTGTTTCCATGATCTGTCCATTGATGAGAGTGGGGTGTTGAAATCTCCTACTATTATTGTGTGAGGTGCAATGTGTGTTTTTGAGCTTTAGTAAGGTTTCTTTTACGTATGTAGGTGCCCTTTGTATTTGGGGCATAGATATTTAGGATTGAGAGTTCATCTTGGTGGATTTTTCCTTTGATGAATATGAAGTGTCCTTCCTTATCTTTTTTGATGACTTTTAGTTGAAAATTGATTTTATCTGATATTAGAATGGCTACTCCAGCTTGCTTCTTCTGACCATTTGCTTGGAAAGTTGTTTTCCAGCCTTTCACTCTGAGGTAGTGTCTGTCTTTGTCTCTGAGGTGTGTTTCCTGTAGGCAGCAGAATGCAGGGTCCTCGTTGCGTATCCAGTTTGTTAATCCATGTCTTTTTATTGGGGAGTTGAGGCCATTGATGTTGAGAGATATTAAGGAATAGTGATTATTGCTTCCGCTTGTATTCATATTTGGATGTGAGGTTATGTTTGTGTGCTTTTCTTCTCTTTGTTTTGTTGCCAAGACGATTAGTTTCTTGCTTCTTCTAGGGTATAGCTTGCCTCCTTATGTTGGGCTTTACCATTTATTATCCTTTGTAGTGCTGGATTTGTAGAAAGATATTGTGTAAATTTGGTTTTGTCATGGAATATCTTGGTTTCTCCATCTATGTTGATTGAGAGTTTTGCAGGATACAGTTACCTGGTCTGGCATTTGTGTTCTCTTAGGGTCTGTATGACATCACTCCAGGATCTTCTGGCCTTCATAATTTCTGGCGAAAAGTCTGGTGTGATTCTGATAGGTCTGCCTTTATATGTTACTTGACCTTTTTCCCTTACTGCTTTTAATATTCTTTCTTTATTTTGTGCGTTTGGTGTTTTGACTATTATGTGACGGGAGGTGTTTCTTTTCTGGTCCAATCTATTTGGAGTTCTGTAGGCTTCTTGTATGCCTATGGGTATCTCTTTTTTTAGGTTAGGGAAGTTTTCTTCTATGATTTTGTTGAAGATATTTACTGGTCCTTTGAGCTGGGAGTCTTCACTCTCTTCTATACCTATTATCCTTAGGTTTGATCTTCTCATTGAGTCCTGGATTTCCTGTATGTTTTGGACCAGTAGCTTTTTCCGCTTTACATTATCTTTGACAGTTGAGTCAATGATTTCTATGGAATCTTCTGCTCCTGAGATTCTCTCTTCCATCTCTTGTATTCTGTTGGTGAAGCTTGTATCTACAGCTCCTTGTCTCTTTTTTTGGTTTTCTATATCCAGGGTTGTTTCCATGTGTTCTTTCTTGATTGCTTCTATTTCCATTTTTAATTCCTTCAACTGTTTGATTGTGTTTTCCTGGAATTCTTTCAGGGATTTTTGTGACTCCTCTCTATGGGCTTCTACTTGTTTATTTATGTTTTCCTGGAATTCTTTTAGGAATTTTTGCGATTCCTCTCTGTAGGCTTCTACTTGTTTGTTTATGTTTTCCTGTGTTTCTCTAAGGGAGTTCTTCATGTCTTTCTTGAAGTCCTCCAACATCATGATCAAATATGATTTTGAGACTAGATCTTGCTTTTCTGGTGTGTTTGGATATTCTGTGTTTGCTTTGGTGGGAGAATTGGGCTCCTATGATGCCATGTAGTCTTGGTTTCTGTTGCTTGGGTTCCTGCGCTTGCCTCTCGCCATCAGATTATCTCTAGTGTTACTTTGTTCTGCTATTTCTGACAGTGGCTAGACTGTCTTATAAGCCTGTGTTTCAGGAGTGCTGTAGACCTGTTTTCCTGTTTTCTTTCAGCCAGTTATGGGGACAGAGTGTTCTGCTTTCGGGCGCGTAGTTTTTCTTCTCTACAGGTCTTCAGCTGTTCCTGTGAGCCTGTGTCTTGAGTTCACCAGGCAAGTCGTTTGTAGCAGAAAAGTTTGTCTTACCTGTGGTCCCCAGGCTCAAGTTTGCTCGCGGGGTGTTGCCTATGAGCTCTCCACGGCCTCAGCAGCCAGGAAGATCTGCGCCGCCCCTTCTGGGAGGTTTGGTGCACCAGGGTTCCAGATAGCTTTTGTTTTCCTCTGGGGTCAGTACTGTGTGCAGCGTGCAGTCTCTTCTGGTTTCCCAGGCGTGTCCGCCTCTCTGAAGGTTTAGCTCTCCCTCCCACGGGATTTGGGTGCAGAGAACTGTTTATCCGGTCGGTCCCTTCAGGTGCGGTGTCTCAGACGCAGTGGATCTGCTGCTCCTGGGCCCTCCTCTACGGGTACCCAGAGGCCAGATACAGTTTCCTCCTGGGCCAGGGATGTGGGCAGGGGGGCAGCGTTGTGGTCTCCTCCGCTCTGCTGCCTCAGGAGAGCCCGCCCGACCAGGCGGCCAGAACTCCCCTCCAGGGGGCCTGGGAGCAGAGAGCTGCTGAAGGCAGGGATCCTCTGCTGGTCCGGGAGTCTGGCCAAACACCGGAAGTGTGATGTATTCTTTTCTATACAGAGGAAAATTAAGGCTTCAGAAAACTTGGATCTTAGCCAGTTGTACAGATCAGTAAGGGAAGAGTCTGGCATGAAACTTGAGTTAGACATCCAACTGCATTTTTTCCACCAAAGCAGAAATGTGATCTTCTCAACTCAGAGATCTATTAGATATATTTCTTGCAAATATTAAAAGAATCAAATTCATGTTTTTCGAAGATAATGATATTTTAACTATTAACTGAGTAGGTTTTGTTGTGTGACTGAGGGTTTTTTTAATTTTTTAAATTTCTTTCTTTTTGAGATTATAAGTTTATCATACACCTTTTTTCTTTCCTTTGTTAATTCATTGCCATGTAGCATTCCTGTTTCTCTTTAAATTCACAATGTCTTTTTTCATCAATTGTTGTTACATGCATATATGAATGTATATGCATATATACACATATATTTTTGTTTAAACACACATATACACGCACGGTATCGAGTAACCAATTAGCATGTTCTGCATTAAGAAACAAAGTATCTAACATTCTCATCATTCCCTCATTGTCTGGAATTTTTATGTAGAGTTGAGACATGCTGACTTTTTCCTATCTCCTTTAGCAGGTCTATTGTTGTCCTTATGGCTGATATTCATCATGCCCTGCTGGTAAAACTATGCATTTAGCTTATGATATTAGGAGGAGATGCAATCTCATGGTAAACGCTCTGCTTCTCTGGTACTTGCAGGTTTTTTTTTGTTGTCTTTTCCACACTGTGCCTTGAGTCATAGACTCAGAGTTGTTTTGTAGATGAGTCCAGTAGGGCTGGGATCTACATCTCTGCATTTGGATTAGCTGTAGCTCTCCATAATGGCCTCTGGTGTTCGCAAAAGAAATTTCTTTGATGAGAGATAAGGACTTTACTTGCCTCTGTATATAATGATATATATTTAGAATGTTGTTTGTCAGTAGGTTGGGTCTGCAAAATTGTAGTCATAGGGTCTACATCAGGACCATAAGTAATGAATAAATAAATGTAAAAAATATAGGAATAATCACCTGAACAGATGTCAATATAAGAAAACATTTCCAAAGTATGTTACATATTAATGTCTTTTGAGTTGTTTTATAATACTCTTTGACCTGTCATCATTTGCTTTATTACCAAGTCATGAACACATGGCTCCAGATGCATATGTAGCAGAGGATGGCCTTATCTGGCATCACGGGAGGGGAAGTTCTTGTTCCTGTGAAGGCTGGATGCCACAGCATAGGGGAACGGTAGAGTGGTGAAGCAAGAGTAGGTTGGTGGAATGTGGGTCACTGTTATAAAAGTAAGGGGAAGGGAGGATAGGGGTTTGTGGAGAAGAAACCAGGAAGGAGGATAATATTTGAAATGCAAATAAATAAAATAACCAATAAAAGTATACATAGTTATTGCCTTCATTTCTAATTCAATCACCATTAACATTCTGTAGACTTTATAAACAGTTTGGAATACTCTTATGTATTCATAAATTCTGGTGATTATATCATTGTTTTATAATCATGTATGATAATTTAAGAAAATTCAGTATTGACATATTATAGATATGTTAAGCAAATCAAATATATTTTATGTATGCAAATTATTTTAAAGGTAAATATATAGTATGCTAAAATATAATTTACAATATAAGTGCCTCTGTGGAAATTATATTAAAATGATTTTCAGAACTATTTTGTTCTGTTCCAGAAGACTGAAAGTCTGAACTATGTTGAAAGTGACTGAAAGCCACTACTAGTGGCTATAGTTCAAACTCCTTCCTTTTCTGTGTTAATTGTTCTTGCCAGAAACATTAGCATTCTTTGTCTGATATGCATCATTATTGATATATGCAAGCCTCTTTATTGTGTGCTTTTATATTTTTCCTTCAATGTCTATGTTCCAATTCTCAACTATCATATGCAGGATGACCATTAACCTCAGAACTCATTTTATATTCCTTTTATAAAGTGTGGCATATTCTTAGATAATATAACTATTTTAGAGGAATACAATCCAACTGAGGACATTCATTAACAACAAATATTTAGATCAGAGTTCAGGGTCTTTTCATAGTGAAATGATTCTTAGAAGACATTAGAAAATATTAAAATGTCTTTAGTAAATAAATTAAATTAATACAACAACAAATGAACTTATATGGGTAATAACAAAATACATTCTATAGTACTATAAACATTTAAGGATAATATATATATATATATATATATATATATATATATATATATATTCAACCACATAGAGTTTCTAACCCCGCAGACCTATCTATGTAAGGTATAAGGATTCATGCTTTTGAAAGTTCTAGAACCTAGTTCTGAATTTTTCCTGTCTTCACTACCTGAATCTTGTTCTATATTATGAAAAGTAGAGAAAATTGTTTAATATTTACTTGGCTCATGCACTTAAGAAAATGACCATGAAAAGCAATGATAAACTAAAAATATCTGTTGATTTGCAGGTGGATATATAACTGAAACACAGAAAAGCAGATAACAAAATCCGTTTTTGAATCAGTTATAATAGCCCTAGTAGAATGGCTTTAAATATGATTATATTTTAAGTACATTCTCACTAGAACCCTTAATAAATAGAACTACTGAACTAGATTCTTCCTAACTATAATTAAGTATATGAAGGGGAGCTTCATCTTAAATAAAAAGAATGTGGTTGGTGAGTATATAGGAAAAGCACTACCATTAGATTTCATCGGTTCATTAAAAAAATGTAATATTCTCTAACCAAAAAATGTAGATGTGAATATACTACTGATGCAAAATGAAAATTTAAATAAAGACATTCCTACCTACACAAAATATGACTAATGTGCCTTCCCAAATGTGAGTTGAATGAAGATTAAAAACTAGTGGCCAGCAAAAGTGGACAAAGAAAATTCTGTAAGCCCTCAAAACTACTCAAACATCTATTCCATACTGAGAAAAGCTGGGAACAGAGGTGATTTTTACCAGAGATGAGCAAATACATTCGTTGCCCAGGGCCAAGTTGTCACATGGAAAACATAAATATTAGCAATATTTTATGTACTGAGCAGATATATAATTATTTTTATTTATACATGTGTGTGTGTGTAGAGATATTCAATGTGTATATGTAATAACAATTAATGAAATAAAAATTTCATGATTTGGAAGAGAGCGGGATGAGGTTTATGAGAGTATTTGAAAAAAAGTAAAACTAAAAGAGTTATGCAATTACATTAGAATCTCGAAGAAGAATGGGAGAAAGAAGCAAGTCTCAAATTTAGTAAATAGCTTGTTGTATCTAATGTTAATTCTAAGGTTGTTATTTAAAAAAGCATGCAGTTGCCACCTTCAATTTCTTCCTACATATTTCCCCAAAATTATTGAAAAAATGACTGACTACAATATATTAACAATTAATGGACCCAGATGAAACATAGCCTATTATACATTAAAATGTTTCTTCAATTTAACATAAATCTAACAATCCTTAAAAATTAAAGCTAATTTGAAAAAAAAATGCAGTCAACAACAGGATTCTCCCAGTTCTTTGTTTTACTTTTTAATCATAGGAAGCTTCTTGATATATTTAGAATCATAGGAAATAAATTCTGAAAATCTGTGGAAGTTTCCATACAACTGACAATGCACTCAATCTTGAAATCTGTAGAGTTCCTGAGAGCAGAAGTGGAAGAGATCTATACTGGGTAGGCCAATGAGTCAAATACAAAGGCTGAGCACTCTTCTCTTGCTGTGGACAACAATAACTGCGGTTCATGACTAACTTGCTCAGTTCCCAAAGGGTGCATTGGAAATTGAAATAAACGGTTCAGTGTCCTGAAAAATATATCAATAAAAAGAGACTTGTTGAAAAACACTAGGTGATAATTGAGTTATTTATATACAAAGGAATATTATATGCAATTAAACAATTAGATTATGATTAGCATTCAAAAGAGTATTAATCATTTGGAGAAATAAATATCAAATATTTGAATTAGTATTACCCAAGTGTGATATAACTAAATGAATGAATTTATAATCAATTTAAATATAAAGATGATATAGAATATTTACAGTTTGGAAAGAATTATTGCAAATACCTAGTAAACATTATTTACTGTGAGGTCTCAACTAGTATATTTAATGCAGTAGTACAAATAGCAGAAATCTTTTGATTGCAATCTAAATAGGTATACAATTTATTTGGGCTTCTGAAGATGTTTTCTATGGTGTTTCATTATGAATTTTCTCAATATAATTTGTCATATGTAAATAGTCTCTGCAAAAAAATTTATATAAATATTTTATTGTCTATTACACTACATGTGGTGAACTTTCGTGTGTAAAATGAATGTGATATTCAACGTACCATGTGATAGACCATCGCATTGTTGCAATTTGGGAGATTAAAATCAGTTTAGATTTATCAGTTTCCACATGCATCACTATTTTATGTTGAAAATAGTATTCTGTAGTCATTTAAAATGACACCGTTCAGTGTACTACACAGTCTACAAAACTCCTGACTCTTATCAATTTTCTGGGTTACTGCTTTATTTCTGTGAAGAGGCAACAAAGCAGAGGCAACTCTTTAAGAGATCATTTATTTAAGGGCTTGCATGTACCTTCCAAATTTGAGTTCATTATCATCATGGTGGGGAGCATGTGGTGATATGCATGTAGTCATGGTTCTGGAAAAGTAGATGAGAGAGCATTACATACAGATCCACAGACAGTAAGAGGAGAAACTGTGGAAGTGACCTCTGGACTCTCAGAGTCCAGTCGCAATGATACACGTCCTCCCAAAAGGACACATCTCCTAATCCTTCCCAAACTGTTCATCATCTAGGAACTAAGGGTGCAAATATATGGTCCAATGAGGTCAATCTCATGCAAACTACCATACCTAACTGTAGAATGGTGTTATTGACAGAAGTCACCACCTGCAACACTTGTACTCCCTAATATGAAGCAATCACTACTTGATTCTAGAATCATTGGTTTAATATTTAATGTTTTGCCTATAACTCAGAATATGTGCTTTTCTATATTAATGTCTGCTTTTCCTTACATAACATACAGATCTATAGTTTTCTTTGCAAGTCTATGGAAATAGGATGATATACATGGTCTCTGGTATAATTTTTCACTTGTGTTTTTAATGTTTGAAACTACATGTGATGATTAAAAATAATTTTATTGCTTAGTTCTGTTATAATTAAACAAATGGGGATTAAATGATAATTCTGCTCAGAATATTGAATTCAAACTTTAAGTTAAATAGCAGATACAAAGGTCTTGTCCAGGTTCTTTTTATGTTTTTATGTTTTTATGTGTTCCATTTATTTCAGTTTATGCTTTACCAGAAATATGTTTGGCAAGTTCAGCATCTTTTGACTCGTGATAGAAAATATTTTCATTCGAAAATACTTTCTTGTAGAAAGAATGACAATAGTCAAAAAAGGACCAACAAGAAAAGGAAAACCCACTAAGTATGCTACAAATCAATATTTTGAAAATAGCAAGAACTCAACTTTGAGAAAATAATATGTAAATTTTTAAAAAGCACCTTCAAAATCTATAAGCAGCAATTAAATGTGGGAACTTTGGTTCAAGACAGAATTAAAATTAGTTAATAATGAACTGAAAACTGCAGTCCCATCAACCCACAAACTGCAGAGGTTTGGGGTGGAGGTAGCATATACCGTAAAGTATGGGAGCCGATTCTGCCATGGACATATGGATTGTGTGTAACAGTGGAGGTAGAAACCAGAAAGGAAAGAGCCAATGCTGTGTGCTTCTGGAGTTTACTTAATTTTGAGGAACAAAATATAAAGTCTTCCCAAAAAAATCAAACAGTGTGTAGCTGTAACCATAAAAATCACAGAAACAGATAGTAAAACTACTCTAAATATTCATGTGCAACTTAATAAAATCATTAAAAATTGCTTGGTTGTATAGTTATTTTATCAAAGTATATTCATGAGTACATTATAAAGTGTAGTAAAAAATGAAGAAAGCATTGATATATTATAAGGAGTTATATTTTGAAAAATTTTTGTGATTGAACATCAAATGTTACCGTCAGATAAACGGTACCATCATATTTAACAGATATGTGTTGCCAAGCAATGTGAAAAAAAATAATAGAACTTCTCCAATTAAATAAACAACCCATAAGGTAAATGAAGAAAAAAACATAATCTTAACATGGCTAAATACACTAATAGCAGAATATAAATACAATACATAAAGCACTAACTACGATGGGTGTGAAAGATTCCTAACATTAAAACTGAACTTAATTGATAGCAGGAAAGAAACTACTATGCAAATGTAAAGTGCCAAATGGTCACTCATGAAAAGAAACATGCAAATAACATTGCATGAGCTGTTAAGGTATTATTTGTGAGTACGTGTGTACATATGCTTAAAAGAACAATCAGAGAAATAAGAGGTTATGATTTTAAGGGAGAGTGGGGCAGGTTTGGTGAGGATTTGGAAGGAGGGAACGTTTGGAAAACAAAGGGAGTGAGTTTAGAGCTCTAGAAATGATGGACCTTGGAGAATGGATTCCATCCTGAGAGGATTAAGTCTCCTGCAGAGTGTGAAAGCTTCAGTCCTGCTTAGGAGGGGGAACAAAACAATCAAAAGAGGTAGATGGAGGGACGTGGGGGCAGGGTCAGGTGTGGAGGAGACAAGGGAGAAGTACAGAGGGTCAGGAACCTGAACAGAGGTGTGTAGAGATAGAGGAGGAGGAAATGGAGGTAGCCACCGGAAAGTCCCAGGTGACAGGGAATAAAAGGCTCCCAGGACCCAACAGGGATGACAATAACTAAAATACCCAGCAAAAGGAAGAGAGAACCTGTAGAGACCATATCCAGAGGCTAGGAATGGCCTCTCATTGAGGGATGAGGGCACCCACCCATCTCAAAAATATTAACCCAGAATTGCTCCTGTGAAAAGGAAACAAAGGGCCAAAAGTGAAGCAGAGACTGAAGGAAAGGCCATGCAGAGACTGCCCCACCTGGGGATCCATCCCATTGCAGACACCAAACCCAGGCACTATTGCTGATGCCAACAAGTGCATGCTGACAGGAGCCTGGCATAGCTGTCCCCTGAGAGGCTCTGCCAGAGCCTAACCAATACAGATAGGGATGCTTGCAGCCAACCATAGGACGAGCACCAGGTCTCCAATGGAAGAGTTAGAGAAAGGACTGAAGGAGCTGAAGGGGTTTGCAACTCCATAGGAAGAACAAGAATATTAACCAACCAACCAAAGAGTAGACTTGGAGAGAACCATGGGTCCAGCTGCATATGTTGCAGAGGATGGCCTTATCTGGCATCAGTGAGAGGGGAGGCCATTGTTCCTGTGTAGGCTTGATGTTCCAGAGTGAGGGAATGCTAGGGAGGTGAGGCAGGTGTAGGAGTGGTGGTGCTGGGGGAGCACCCTCATAAAAGCAGGGGGAAGGGGAGGGGGAAGGATGTTTGCTATGGCAAAACTGGCAAGGGGGATAACATTTGAAATGTAAATAAATAAAATAACCAATAAAACAAACAAACAAAAAATGAAGGATCAAAACTGAAAAAAAAATGGCCACAGCTTAACAAGTAAAGCCGCGAGACGAGATAAACCCCAAGGAGCTATGTCATGCCTTACCTAGGGTCCAACTGGTTATTCAATTTCTTATTAATAACATTGGTCAATATAGGTATCTTATATGTGATGATATGGCATACAGAGTATATTATAAATATGGTTTTCATATCTACTTGTAGAGAACAAGAAATTAAGTACCTTACTTTAAAAATCATTTCTTTGGTGATCCTGATGATCAAACCAAGGACAGACACATGATCAAGAAGTTCTCTTTTACAGAGATATACAGCCAGCCCCAGCCGCTCACTTTACGGAGTTTCTTACTTTATTGCACTGATCTGTAGCTAAAGCCTTGAAGTCTCTGAGGTATGCCCGTGCTTATGTGAGTAGCACTGCAGTAAATTTACTTGCAAGCACATTGACATGCATTCATAGGAATTTATTCTACTACAATATTGAGAGAGGTGAAATACCATTAGGTGACAAGGCTTTCTTATTAACATCATAATCATCATAAGTATATAGAAGGAGCTCTATCCTATACATATATTAGATTGTGGTATGTGAAGACATAATTTTTCTGTGTATGTCTTATAAAGGAATACACATCGACATCTAAATTCTAGTCTTTTACGTTTATATTTTAACAAATCCGGACAAGATAAGCAGGAGAAGCAAAACTACAGTTTTTCTAATAGTTTCATTTAACTGTGCAATCCTAGAGCATTAAACATTAATTTTATAGTGCTTTATTCCACATATTACATAGTTAAAATTACATAGACATAATTTCAAGAGCCCATATACAGGAAGATTTTACAACAATACTTTGCTTGCTTTTATACAAACTACTGTTTACAGGTTTATATCGAGAACTTTTAATAATTAAGATGCATTATGGCTTGAATACCTATATACTTAACTAATAATTAATTAATTCTGAAGCTCTTTAGTCTTAGTATACTACAAATGGATAATAAAAAATAACTGACTTTATCATTTTTGGCCAATACATTTCACTTGCTCTGCAATGCAATCTTCTTTAAACAAGCCTCCTACCGTATTTTACACAACATATAATCTTTTATGAACTTTTTTGTGACCAAAAAAAGTGTATTTCTTCCCTAAGTGGTAAACAGTATGTAGGTGCACTGATTTGCCCTTTGATGTGAGCATCATTATGCATTTTTTCCTCAAAGCAACCAATGTATCCAAATGTATCTCAAATATTGGTCCTATATCATTTCCTTCTATAAATTAGAAGCTGGAAATAGTCTCTTTACTTAAGCATAACTAAAAAAATCCATTAATGAGGTTGTTTTCTTAGTCTGAGTTCCCTGAAACTAGGCCCCAAGGAAAACTACTGTCTGCCATAGTTTATTTTTAATGTTATATAAGGAAACAGAAATGTAGGGCAGGAGAGACAAACAGATATTCAAGCAAGGTTAGTTTTAAAAAATGTGACTGCTAGGGCAGTGATCCTTCCTTATTCAGGACCTATTTAATAATTTTTATGAATTGTTCACTGAGGAACAAAAGAAGGAATCAATTTTCCATTGGTCTTCATCACGTACTCATTGGCGTTCTCACACCCCTTCATTTTCATGATTTGCATTGGTACATCAGTGCAAAAAGGGTGATGTTAGAGACCTATTAAAACAGAACTCAGGTTGGGGATTTAGCTCAGTGGTAGAGCGCTTGCCTAGGAAGCCCAAGGCCCTGGGTTCGGTCCCCAGCTCCAAAAAAAAAAAAAAAAAAAAAAACAGAACCCACAACAGGAGTGAAGTATGGTTCAGTAAAGCTCTTTCCAATCAGTGTTTCTTACAATGAAGTGCAATGGTTTGTAAACCCACTCACAAGGCAGGTACCAAGGGTAAAGAAGTGCAAAAAAGTTTTAAACAAGTGTGTGTGTGTGTGTGTGTGTGTGTGTGTGTGTGTTCCTTTTTGTATGTGTATATGTTTGTGTGCATATTCGTATTTATTTTCTGAAGCAGATAATTTGCAAAGTGACCTTGAAAAAATTAAGAAATAAGAGTGAGGGAATCCATTTGTCTAGCATGGTTAGTGGCTTGAAATTGATCTCTAATACTTCAGTGAGAGAATGGATGAAAGGGGAAAGTGAGAGGCAGACAGGAAAGGAGGAGCTAGTTGAATAATGTTCAGTGTTTTTCCATGTTAGGATAAATTTTAGTCAAATTTCCTTCACGCACCCTTTCTTGATCACTCAAAAAAATCAGATAGGTATTTTATTGAAACTCGATATCATAGTACACTAATGGTATGGAACTCTGAAAATATGGAGCTGGGATTGAGTACCTTTATATTCATATTAAAAGAGAATTACTTATTTTCATTATAATAAGTAATAAAAGGTGGACAGTACGTTAGTTAATTTCTGGGGCTTGGCTAATGTTTTTTATAATTTCTCTTCTCATCCTCATGAAATATATCAGGAAAAACAGGTTCAGAAAAAATGTTTGTAGGTCAATTTCAGCATCTCAAATATCCTGGCCATTTAGAGTTAATGTGCACCATTATATTCAGCTTTAAATTTATTACTGAAAAATTTAAATTTCATTAAAGCTGTGCTCTCAGCTTTTCATAGTCTGATAGGAGCTGCTGATCTCCAAAAACTTCTGAGTCGTAAACTTCACAAATGTGAGATGAGATTGGCTTTAAATCTACCGTAAGACTCACATTCTATTTAACTTCTATTTTGATTTTTTGGAAGAAAGAGCCTGAGGCCCATACTACTTCATGCTCTTGGATGGTAATTTCAAATAATAATTATAAATAGATGGATGCTAAATTTATGCTCATTCTATGCCTTTTTCATTTGAAAGCCATACTCTACCTTTAGTGTATCCTTCAATTCAAATTATATGATTGAATAGTTGAAGCTGAAGCTTTATTTTAATAGTGTCACCCCCATCCGTCTGCCAACAGATCAACATTAAAACTTATATTCTACTTCTGTCAGGTTCCATCCTGATCGAGGGGGAAGGTGGGTACTGCTCATCTATGCAGAGAGCTTTTGACATTTAAAGTAATTGAAGCAAATGAATATGATTTTTTTCTAATGTTTCATACATATTACCTTTCTTTAAAACCCAAACTGCATATATAGTGAGAAGCATAAACCTTTTGTGAATATCAATTTAAGATCAGAGTGGGAGTGTAGCAAGTGGAAAAATAAAAATAAATTTGACTGAAATTGCCGACCTTTGAATTACACAAAAATTAAATGACACTTAAATTTCAGGCCAAACAGAAAGTATTTTTTTCTATTCCTTCAGCTGCCTTAATTTACTCAAGCAATTAAATGAAAAAGAGAAATGACAATATTCCAATAATAAATCGTGAATATTTTATTCAGTGTGTGTGGGTGAGTGTGGATGTGGGTGTTTGCTACTTGAGTTTTCAAGGTTAAACCAGGATAACTGACTAATAATGAGATTTTTAAAAGCAAAGAATTTAGAAATAATCAGGCTACAGTTAGACAGAATATCCTAGATCCCAAGTTCTATTATATCCTTCTTGGTTTAATTATTAATACACTTAAAGTGTTTAAGAAATTGCTGTGTTATAGCTACTCTACAAATATTTATTGGATAATTCTATATCATTAAATCTTTAAGTTATTAATTTATACATATGCACAATGTGGTTATTTTGTAACTTTCAGATTAAGGCAGATCTTGGAAATTCAAAGATTAAAGATAAAAGACATTAATATTAGTAATCACAGGTTAGAGATGAGATTGGTCTATAAATACTTGTTACAAATGATAACATAATTACATGCTGTTCTTCAATGTTCTTACATAATGAGGTTTAGTGTAAATAAAAGACAGTGGTTGGCTTGTGTTCTTGCAAAACAGCAGTGAAGAGAGTCCAGTTACTGTAAAAACAGCAGAAGAGATTGTAGAGTAAGGTTGCAGAGATCCTATAAGACCTGTCCTATTAGTTACTTTTATCATTGCTGTAACATACAGATCTTCCCCCTCAGATTCAGGATACAGCCTACCATGTTGGAAAAGTTCTGTCAACAGAAAACTGAGGCGGCTGCTTACATGTCTTGGCAACACGACTGTGCAGGAAGAGGACTGACGCTCAGTCTACTTCTTTCATTTTATTCAAGAACAATGCCATATGGAATGGTGCTCAGGATGAATATCCTCTCCTTAGTTGAATCTTTCTGCAAACACAGTCATAGACACATTCTTGACACATAGTTGCATTCCCACGGCAATTCTAAATGCAGTAAACTCCAATGAAAAATAACTGTAACAACTCCTGTTTTTAATGGAGCAATCACAGGCATCATTTAAAAAAAATAATCCCAACTGCCTCCCAAAGCCACATCTTCATCTCTTAATTCTGAATGCATTTTAGCACTCTCCCAAGGGCCTCACAATCTTTAACAATCTGAACACTTTCAAAATTCAAATTCAGTTCTGTCAATCAAAACAACCTCTTAAGTTGAGCATCTGATAATCAAAAACGAGTTACACTTATGGCATAGAACTCAAAAACATGGAGAAATAGGATCATAACACAAATTTGTAAGTGAAATGAATACTTCAGTCCAGCAAATCAAGATCAAGCTGTAATTCTGTATGCGACATTAGGAGTACACACAGGAAACATTTATACTTCGTGCCTTTGTTCAGTCCTCAGACTCCAGTTCTGTTTGCTGCAGCACAAGCCCGTGTTCTTTGGGGCTTCCTCCACTTGATGCAGTGGACTTCCAGCCATCTGTACATCTCTACAATCCTGTGGTTCTTCATTCAAATTAGTCTTCAACTTCTAAGCTTCACTTTCTATCTTCCCACTTTCTATCTTTCTATCTTCATAATTGTAAGGAAAGCTACCCTTCTACATGTTGCTTAGGCACAAACATTTTGGCAAGTTCCTTAGAAGCCTTCAGAAAACAATGTCTCTTGATTTGTTGTTGTTTTGACAATACAACCCTCTGTGCTTCTGTAGTCTGCTGCTAGCTAGAGAGTTAGACTAGTCTTTATGAAACAAAATGACAGTGGTGAATTCTTGATGACTGTAGAGAAACACTTTACTTGGTGTTTTTTCTGTAAAAGGGGTTTGTTCCCTTCCTGGTGATTTCATATCTGATGTTCTCTGCTCTCCTTTGGAACGAATCTCCAATTTTACAAGTTGAAACGTCAATGATTGGAATTAAGCCCTTTCAGTAACATTTCTTTTATTCTAGCGAAGGTCACTTTTTTTTTTCAAGACTACTGCTTCCTTATGAGCTTCACATGCTTTTTTCTGTGCTTTGTGCTTGACTCTAAACTTGCCCATGTGCTCTGTCACCAAACTTCAAACTGTTGTATCCCCTTTCCATGTAAATTCGAATAAGAGCAGCGATAAAGAGTCAGGAAAAATTCTGAATGTGAGGCTTCACAAAAATTATTCCTTGAATAAGTTTTTGGCAATAATTTGGTATATTGATTTTGAATTCTCTGTCATCTATCAGGTCATAGTGAAAACATAACAAGAATGGACTCAACTTATTCTTCTTTCAAATATCATGAGCTGGTCTTTACTGTTTGCATTTCTCTTGGCAGCCTGGGTTTCCAAATGTTTATCTAGTGTTTTTCTACAAACTCTATTTACAACATCTTGGGGTTTCTGTATACCTCATTTTCAATCTCTTCAAAAGTACAATAATTCCAAAGATCTACACATGTGTTGGTTTATTATGGCACAGGTCTTCTGTATTGGTTAATGTTCTTGTTACTGTAACGGACAAGAGAAAGGGTTTATTTTAGCTTACGGTTTGGTGGTAAATTCCATCAAACAGATAAGTGACAGCACAAGATGACTGGGAACAAAGTAACTCCTCTCAAGCAGGGCAGGTTTTTTAGGGAACAAAAACCTTTGTGTTTAGTCCCTGACAAAGCTTATAAGAAGGTCCAGCCGATGTTCAGCATGGGGCTTTCTTCTTCAGTTAGGCATCTATGTAAATATTTTCATCGGTTCACTAAGATTAACAATTTAATGTGATTCTACATCCAGCATTATTGTCAATGGTGGCAATAGGTGAGAGACTATGTACATTAAATTGTACATATGTGTGTCGAGTAATCCCAGTCACCAACTTTCTTGTATAGGCTCTTATAAGGAATCCCCTTCAGTTAATGATATATGCCATGGACTTGAATCACATGGTCAAATCACAGAAATGTTATTTTCATATTATATATTAAAATGTTGAAGATATTTCTCTAATGAACTTCCTGGAAAATAAGATAGTGATATTTTGCTTATATTTTAAGGTATACATTTGAAATTTAGTCATCATTTATGTTTTCTTAATATGATTACGACAATATATGGAAATACTCCTTATTACTAAACATTTATAAAATGTGATAAATTTGCTGATGAGCTACAGAACTCTGAGGACATTTTAAATGTATGCAGTCATGTTGCCTTCTAATTAGATTAAGGATCCCATTACCTCATTCAATTAGTAATGATTAAGGATAATAATATGAAACTGGTTGTTCTTAAATATTTTATGTTGCAATCTTTTATTGTAACAATTAAAATTTTTCTTTCTTTGTATATCTTCATGCCTTTGAAACAGATTTAATTCTCTTTGTTCTTTAGACATCTTTAAATTTAATCCTTGCTCTAGTATTTAAACTCATATGATTTCAACAAAACTCATCACTTTACTCTTTCTTCTTTATCTCATATCGAATGTCTCACAAAAAATGGCCTTGCACAATAAAATCTCAGCAATGTTCTCTTATGACAACCCAAGCCTTATTAAAAGGGAAATTATTTTATCAACTGAGTATATTCTCACTAGTGCATATTACCTGAATTGCTAATAAAGTCCCTTAATGTCTTATCTAATTAAAGTAACACATAATGTTTTGATGTCATGGCTGTTTCTCAGGCAAACTCATATATTGTATCAAAGTTTATTAAATTTGTTGTAGTATGGATTTTTGCAAGTGATACATGAAGCATATGATAATCAAATGATTTCTAAAAAGATTTAAATTCCAAGTAAAAGTATGACTTGAGGGATGATTTAGGACATGTGTATAATGGGAGAGGGGGGAACGAGGAAAGGAGATAACATTTGAAATGTAAAGACAAAATATCCAATAAAAAAAAAGACATGTATAGAGAACTAAAACATTAATGATCTTGATCTACATGTAAAATAGATTTGGAAGGAAATAAGAATAAAATATTCTTTTACAAAAATATTTTTATTGAATTTTTTATTTAATTACATTTCAAATATTATTGCCTTTCTCAGTTTCCTGTCCACAAACCCCCATCCCATCTCCTCTCCCCCTTCCTCTATGAGGGTGTTTCTCCACTCATCCACCCACTCCTTCCTGCCTCTCAGCCCTGACATTGCCCTACACTGGGGTGTCCAGCCTTAGCAGGAGCAGCGGCTTCTCCTCCCATTGATGTCTAACAAGGCCATCCTCTGCTACATATGCAGCTGGAGCTATAGGTCTGTCCATGTGTACTGTTTGAATGGTAGTTTAGTCCCTGGAAGCTCTGCTTGGTTGATGTTGTTCTTATGATGTTGCAAACCCCTTCAGTTCTTTCAATCCTTTCAATAACTCCTCCATTGGGGATCTGTTCTCAGTTCATTTGTTGGCTCTGAGTGTCCACCTCAGTTTTTGTCATGCTATGGCACAGCCTCTCAGGAGATGGCTATATCAGGTTCTTGTCAGCATGCACTTCTTGGTATCTCCAATAGTGACTGGGCTTCTGTTTGAGGCAAGTTTATTACTTACATCTTTGGATTAGATTATTTCAAATATCAGTCTTCTGTATTCCCTTGAATTTCATTTCTGTAGATCAATTGTGCTGTAAATAACAAGAAAACAAATTGGCCATGCTATGAGGTTTAGGGCACAATATCTTCTATGAATATCATTGTTGAGTCTTCTGAGGTTGAGAAATAGTGTTCAAGAAAACAAGAGGCCCGAATGATGTAGCATTTATATGTCATGAACTGTAATCAAGAAAACACAAAGGCCAGCATTTGTGGAAGACCCAAGCTCAGGAATTATTCTGTGGGCAGGTGTTCTGAACTTTTATAAATGGATATTTCATTCATGAAGGAAATAAGAGATGATTATTAAAATGAGCTATGAAATCATTTCTTTTGTATATAAGAACGTACATACTTTGCCTGAAAACAAAAAGTAATTTGCTTTCTTTTATTTTACAAATATTGGAATATCCATTTGAGTGTGTTGTACCTGAGTATTCACCTGAAACAATTTTAGAGTATAGTGTAAAATGATTATATTAGGGGATTTTTACTTAATATTGTGCAATTAAGATAGAAAAAAATTTAAAATTTAATGCCTGGCACTAATGAGTAATATACAAACCAACTGGATTTTTAGGTCAAGGTCAGCCCACCAAGAATTTAATTTGTCCATACTCAGCTGTGATAAAGAGCTTTAAAAAAACAACATATTTTTCACATTTGGGAAATTGATTTGTTGATTTGCTTTGATCTTCATTTGTCACGGGCAGTATGAGATTTTTTTTTTCGTTGCTATAAACCTTTCACAGGTTTTAAAGGGCACTTTTGCAGATCTGTCTTGCAAAGTGAGATGTATATGAACATGCACTAGAACAGGAATCCAATTTATTTGATCTTTTGTTTTAATCTGTCAATCAAATAAAAACAAAAATTCTCCACTGAATAGCTTACAACAAGTTATTGAATAGTGAATAAAATATCAGGAAATATATAAGTAGTCATCAAAATAGTATATCTTTGAAAGAATGCAGCATATTAATATACTACATAAAATATGAACCTACACTTAGAAAAACAGTAATATAACAAGTAATTGCCTCCATTTCCCATATTAACAATTCAGTCTCTGATAATATGCTTCAAATGCTCTTTTTATTTTCAAATAAAGCGGTTACTTTCAGAGAATGATTTTATCGTTACTTTTACAAAAATATTCATATGAAATATTCAAATGATGTGATTACTTATGCTCAGGTTGTGTGTGTGTGTGTGTGTGTGTATGTGTGTGTGTGTGTGTGTGTGTGTGTGTGTGTCTGTGTGTGTCTGTGTGTGTTTGAGACAGGATTTTTCCATATAGCTCTGGGAGTCTTGGAACTTACTCTGTAGGTCAGGTTGGTCTTGAACTCTGAGAAATCTTGCCTCTGCTCCTTGAGTGCTGAGATTAAAGGTGTGCACCATCACCACCTGGCAATATATAAATATATAAACTTTCAGATAACTTCTGAATCAAACATTCAATTGTAATAAACGTTATATTTAATACTTATATTAAATATACATTTATATACTATTTTTATTTTATATTTAACTGGTATTTTCCCTATAGTACATTAAGAATTTAAGAATGCATTTAGTCAACATTTTACTTACGAGAAGTAATTACTCCAAATATACTGTAAAGATGTACTGTAAATATACTGTTCTCTTCTGTTGTCTTTTTAAATATTCCCTGTGTTGGAAGGATAGCACTTATATAAATGTGTGTGTGTGTGTGTGTGTGTGTGTGTGTGTGTGTTACTATGAAGCCATTTACAAATAAATATACTCTTATATATAGAGAAATCTTAAATGGACAAACATTTTCTAGCTGGGAGTATAACTTAAATAGCCACAAATTTACAGTGAACATGATTTCCCTTTTCAGTGTCTTACTTAAGAAAAGTTGCTTATTAAACCTATTAGGTGCCAAAATCAGTCTTATTATTGTTGTCTTGAGATTAGTATACTTCATATAATTTATATTTTATTATTGTCAGTTATTTATTTAAATACGTGGGTGAGGGACATACATGTTATACCATGTATATGAAATTTAGAGGGCAACTGTGAGTCTTTGAGCATCATATGGCCTGAAACTGGATATGGCCAATTTAATGTAGCTATATGATGCTCAAAGATTTCCCTCTCTGGAGATCTCTAGATAGTTCTCTGCTTGAGACAGATTTCTCCTGCTATTCGAAAAACCCTTTAGATAACTCATTTTTCGAAGAACATTGAGCCCATATCAATTCTTTATTTTACATATCAATCCAGTCTTTATCCCAAGTTCCCTCCTGACAATCCCACGAATCTTCAATCCGTGACCCAAGCCCCTTGACTCTCAGAAAGAGAAATTACTACAAGCACAAACAATAAGATAGCTGGGCAGGACCCCGCCCTGAGACCACCATTCTGACCACATCTGGACCGAAATCCCAGTTTGACCATGAACCCAGGAATCCACCTACTCCCATAATCATAAACAAAATAACTTAGCTTGGTGAGCCTTACCTTGCAATCACCTCTTCCTAAGTCTCTTCATCTCCTTCCTTCATGTCTTTCCGACTAGGTGGTTCCCAATATTTGCATTCAATTCCCACTACATTCCTATATTTTGCATAATTGAGAAATTTCTTATTTTCAAACTCGTGTCTTCAGTGTTCCCTTCCACAGCCTCATGGGTTGTGTCAAAGGTCACAGTACCCCACACACTTGCCTTTGCCTCCAGGAATTGCCTCCATACCCAGTCATCATGGAGCTATGAACCCTGGGAAAGAGGACATTCCTCAAAATAGGAGCATGCCAATATGTTCACCATTATACAAAGAAGCTTCAAACCACTGCAACCATCAGCACTCCTGGAGACCCACTCTGCCGGCTCTGCCCCAGGGGCACAAATCATCATACAGTCCCTTTCATGGCCACGGTGGACTTAGCAGATATGCTGATGTGGATAAGGAAATCTCAGGAGGCTTAAATTAAGAACCTCAATCTGCTACAGAGTGCTGTGAGCAATCAAAGGAAGTAAGTTTCTCTAGAAAGCAGCACAACAGTTGGTTTTACAATACCAAATGTTTGACCCGGATAACATACAGGAATCTGATGTTATTCACCCTAATCAATATAATGTTATGTATGCAAAAATATGCATGTAGGAAAATACATATATCATGTGCATATATAAGAATATAACAATTCATGGAAAAAGGGGTTATATATTAGAAAGAGAGCTGTAGGTTGATGTCTTTATGCAGGAAGGCAGGTACAGGATAGAATGAGGCCTTTCATTGGACCAGAAGGAAGAATGGGTGAGAACAAAGTTTTAGAAAGAGAAGGAGCCTGAGCAAGGGGGACCTTGGAGAACATGGCAGCAGATGTTAAGATTCTTCTCTGCACATAGATATAGTTTGTTATAAATATTTTTGAGGAATGGGTATGTACAGGATTTCATTCCATAGATAGCATGAAATGGGCAAATTATATCTTATCAATTGAATCAGAGGTTATTGCGCAGTGTGATCTTTCATATGGTGACTTAATTGAGTTCAACAGAAGGTGCAGTGGCTGGACACACCAAGCAATATGGAAAGCTGTCTACAGACAAACATAGGCCATCAGTTCGGACCCATGATTTGACTTCGAGTCCTTTGTTTTGCTGCCCTGAAACATCACTTCTTTCAGAGTCCCACTCAAGCCAAGGATAGTCCTTGGCACATTGCTATTGTAGTTTTTTTTCCTTTGATGTGTTTTTTGTTTTGTAAGATCCTGACCCTTGGTCAGTGGTACCTACTTTGAGACACCCCTGAGGGAGACACAATATGCAGATCGATGGAAAAGCAAGAGGTTTATTTTCCAACACATAGGGATCAACCCTCAATTACTACCTCAAGGCGAGTGACTAGGAGGTGGTCTAGAATGGCTATTGCCAGCAGTTTTTATACTTTTTAGGGGTACAGGTCACATCAGCAAGGTTACAGTTCAAATTTGGCTAAGCATATTGATCTTTAAATCTACTGGCTAGCAAACATGGGAAGATCATGACTTGCACTTGAACTCTGTGACTTTCCAGAGGATCGGGCAACTATCAGTCAGTATATTATGTGGTTTTTTGAGAAGGTTCCTGCTCCTTCCAAGAACTGTAGGAAGAGAATGGAACTTGGCCTAGCCTTGACCTGAGGTGGGAGGCTGGAAGTTGGCCTAACCTTGACCCAAGGAGAGTGGGTGTAAGGCTGATGAAAGCCCCTATGGTCCTTCAGACACTCTGAGTGTACCTCCTAAAATTTCTATGAGACAAAAATCAAACATCGAATACCAGAATCCTCTTGGTTTTACAATGTGTCTGCCCCAGTTGTGCAAATTTCTTTGAAACCTAGGTGTGGAAGATGTTTTACATGTACCTTTTTTGTCTGGGAGGAACAAATTTACATTTTGATTGGCTATAGTTCTGTAATGGTCTCTATTGCAAAGAGACGTTTCCCTGAGGAGTGAGAGCCACATGTACTGAGGTACAGGGACACATATTTATGATGTACTTAGAGATTTTATTGGCTTAGGTAAAAGAAAAAACAAAAGTTCCTGGTCCTCCTCAATGTGGTAATTGATATGTTCATAGTACCAGGCATTACCAATATCCCTCTTGTTGAGCAGATGTTAAATCCAATTAGAGAGCTGTTGGTTACTGCTAATTATGTGTACCTCCATCATACCCTTAGGATTATTATGGCGTCTGGGTCACTATAGTTGTTCAGAGGTGCCATTCCCATTGATCACTTTGCACTCCTAGATGCCTGTGTGGCATTTTCTAGTGTGATGATTATTATTTCCCAGGGAGAAGGCTTTCAGGTAACTTAAAGCTCAAAGGATTTTAAACCCTCTTTTCTGAAATGCACGGTGTCTTCCTCATCAAAGGAGACCACTGGGAGGAGCAAGCAAGGGCAATAGTAATACCTGGATCTTTTATGGTTGCTTTTGTTTTCGATTTTGAAGTCTTTTAGACAACTCTGTCCAACAATTTGAAAGAGGGCCTTTTATGAATCGTGTTGAATTTTGTTTTGTTTGTTTTGATTTTTTAAAGATTATCTTTTGATTGGGAGGTTTGATTGCCAGCCAAAATGGCAAATTTCACTTAAACTATATTTGTATCTTCATACCAAGCTTATATGTATTAAATGCATGTATTATAAGTAGATAGCTAATAGTTTCATTTCTTATGAGTTTTTCAGACACCCTTACTGTTACTTTACTCTCTTAACTTCTTATTTTTATTTCTTTTGAGAACTCTTGGTTCAGATCAACCTGAACAAGGACAAAATCTGTGAATATGCTAATAATGCAAGGTGAAATGTCATGAGGACTCATTCCTAGACAATAAGTACAAGCAACTGAAAATTCTGAGAATGGAATTAATAGTATCCCATAAGGAAGATCATACCAGTTGATTTCTAATATAAAACACCAACCATGAAGAATACATACATACATTTTACATAATACCAACTGAGCATGCTATATTTCTGTTTATGAATATATAATATATGCAATTATATATACATATTTGTGATTTTACAAATATGTATGTATAGAAATTATTTTAATAAGAGTAAGGAAATTATATTGGAAGGAAGAAAAACAAGGAAGGAATGAGGCATCCATACTATAATCATAAACTGTTAAAACAAATACATAAAGATAATTTTTACTGGAAATAAAATATTTAAGTTTATACCATGGATAATCAACTAAATGAGCAACATTCTAAGCACTGGATTACAATTACCCACAAAACTGTCACATTTATGAAAGGCCTCACTATAATGAATGTTGAGATATGTATGTTGGAGGACAGAGTGGCTTCAATTTTATTATATAATAAATAAAATGACCTTTAATCACTACAAGATTCACATGTTCTTCCCTTAGATACTTTCATTTAATCTTTGGAGTAGAACGTTAAGAACAGTTGCTAACAAGCAGAGGAAAAAAATCAATTGGATTTCTCTATTATGCAGTTTTGATAACTGATGATTATAAGTAATAAAGGTTTACTTTCCTCTAGGTAAGTCTTCTTGTACATTGATATTGTGTCATTTTCTTCTTTATTCCATTTTACTTTGAAAAGACAAAATTGTCACATAATTCTAATTTATATCAATTCCAAATATCCTCTTTCACTGGACTCATACTCTGTAGTGGTTTGAGTGGCATTGCCTACCCAGTTCCTCAGCATGCATTGTAGCCTTGTTTGCCAGTTGGTGAAAACGTTGAGAAGGTTGAGGAGTTGTGGTCTTGCTTGTGTGAGGAGTTGGGTCACTCAGAGTGGACTTTCTTGTTTCTAAAGAACATGAATTCCAGTTCTTCCACATCTCTCCCTCTTTGCTCCCTCTTTCTCTCAGGATTGTTGTCTATCTTTAAGCTACTACCCCAGTTCCATGCCACCTTATTATCTTCTTTTCGACCTACCATGACGGGCATGGAATGTAACCCTTTGCAGCTTTTAAAAAAATAGTAAATGAGACAAGAAGGTGGCAAATTACTATAACAGACTTTATGAGGCTATTAATGAAAGATGAGGAAATCCTTTGGACTACAAATGCTACAAAAATTGTTAAATACTATGAGCAAAGATTAATGAGCCATCCTCCTAGGATCTTGGAAGAGTAGGGCCAAGAGCTATGTGACTATAGAGGCCCAGCTAGAGAGGTTTCAGAAAGGAACAGCATTAGGAACTGGGTAGAAGCCATTTTTGTGATTTTTTTTTCCAAAGAATGTGGTTACTTTTTAAATTTTTATTTATTTTTATTCTTTAATCCTTTTTTAACAGTGCAGACTTCATCCTCTCTTCCCCTGACTGTCCCTCAACCACTCCCCATTCCATATTTCCTACCATGCCCCCAGTCTCCAAGAGGATGTCCCGACCCACCCATTTCACTCATCAGACCTCCCCACCCCCTGGGGCCTCCGGTCTCTCTAGAGTTGGGTTCATTTTCTAAATGAGGCCAGACCAGTCAGTCCTCTACTATCTATGTGCCAGGGCCTCATATCAGCTGGCGTATGCTGCCTGATTGGTGGGTCAGTGTCTGAGAGTCCTCAGGGGTCCAGGTCAGTTGAGAATGCTGGTCTTCTCACAGGGTCGCCTAACTCCTCAGCTTCCTCCAACTTTTCCAAAATCATCCACAGTGGTCCCCATATTCTGTCCATCGTCTGGGCGCTAGTATCTGCATCTCACTCTTTCATCTGCTTGTTGGGCCTCTCAGAGGGCAGGCATCCTGCAAGCACACCACAGTATCAGTAACAGTGTCAGGGCTCCAGGGCTCCCTTTAAGCTGGTTCCCAATTTGGGCTTGTCACTGGATCTCCATTCTCTCCTGTTCTTCTCCATTTTTGTCCCTACAGTTCTTTCAGACTGGAACAATTCTGTGTCAGAGCTTTTGACTATGGGATGGCAATCCCATCCCTCCACTTGATGTCCTGTCCCTCCACTGGAGGTGAACTCTACAAGTATCCCCTTCCCACAGTAGAGCACTTCATCCAAGGTCCCTCCTTTTGAGTTCTGAGAGACTCTCACCTCCCAAGTCTCTGGAACATTCTCGAGGGTTTCCCTGCCTCTTAACTCCCAAGATTGCCTGTTTCCATTCTTTCTGCCAGTCCTCAGGGCTACAGTCCTGCTGCCACCCTCTCAGTACCCAGTGGGATTGCTTCAAGTATCTCTCCATTTAATTTGATGTTGGCTGGTGGTTTGCTGTATACTGCTTTTATTATGTTTGGGTATGGGCCTTGAATTTCTGTTTTCTCCAATACTTTTAATATGAATGGGTGTTGTATTTTGTCAAAAGCTTTTACAGCATCTAATGAGGTGATCATATAAATTTTCTTTGAGTTTATTTATATAGTAGATTATGCTAATGGAGTTTCATACATTAAACCAACCTTACATCTCTGGGGTGAAGCCTACATAATCATGGTGGATGATGTTTTTGATGTGTTCTTGGATTCAGTTTGCAAGAATTTTATTTAGTATTTTTTCCTTTGATATTCATAAGTAAAATTGGTTTGGAGTTCCATTTCTTTCTGTTTGATTGGGTCCTTGTGTTTTAGTTATCAAAGAAATTGTGGCTTCATAGAATGAATTAGGTAGTGTTTCTTCTCTTTCTATTTTGTGGAATAGTTTGAGGAATATTAATATTAGCTCTTCTTTCAAAGTCTGGTAGAATTCTGCACTAAAACCATCAGGCTCTGGGTTTTTTTGGTTGAGAGGTTTTTAATGACTTCCATTTCCTTAGTGGATATGGATCTGTTTAGATAATTTACCTGCTCTTGATTTGACTTTGGTACATAGTATCTTTCTGGAAAATCATCCATTTCATCTAGATTTTCATGTTTTGTTGAGTATATTCTGATTTCTCGGCTAGATATTAGATATTGTTATATAATCAAAATAAATTTTGAAGTTTGTATCTACAATATTTCTACCAAATACTCTAAAGCTAGATTGCTTCATGTGACATTAAACAATTTTTATTGTAATAAAATACATTTAAATATTATTTGTTAATTCATATCACTATATATGACATATGACCCTATATATTACATGTATTATATATGCATTTGAACACATATATCCATGAACATATATATACACTATAGACACAAGAACAAGTACATGAATGCAAATAAAAATTACTTATATTTGAAGTAGTTTTGAATATTTAATCATTCCTGAATGAAGTACTTGGTAAGACTATCTTATTTTATGTAACAAAATGTTGAGTTAATCATTCTACTAAATATTATCAACTTTATTATTAAAAATAATACTTGAATGGAGTATGGTTCTGTTGTTCATACTAGTAACTCATTACACACATGAATGCTGATGGAGATACCTGTAATCCATGCACTCAGAAGGCAAAGCTGTGTAGATAACATGTTTTATTTGTAAACAGTCCTGACTGCAAAGTTGCAGATCAATCTTCAGTACACAGGGAGACTACCTTACCGAAACATAAAAGTGCAAAATCTAAAAGAAACATACATTTATTAAGCACATGTTTAAAAAATTAGACTATGAACAACTGTGAATATTTCTTATTTACATATTATTAAAATATTTTAACAAATGTCAAATGATAATAGATACCAAACTCAAGATGCTATGAAGTTTTCTATAGTAAACTTGGAGAATCCAAGATATTATATTAAAAAGAGTATTTATACAGCGACAATATTTATATGAAGATGTTCTGTTTGGAGATGTTTAGCCACTTTTTTCCATATGTATCAAATTCAGGTAAAATCTCAGTCACTGTTAACGCTATTAAAACAAATACCAGTCAATTTTATATATAAAAGTACTTTTCCTGTTGCAAAATTTTACTTTATATAGAATTGTTGATACTGGAATTTCAACTTCAGTTCCAAGTCAGAAAATCTAGGACAAGGAACAGGCAATCTTTACGGGGAATCTCTGGGGCATCACCTTTCCTAAAGACATGCTTTTATTCCGGTAATCAGGGACACAACTGAATCAGCACATGCTGACAGACCTGCTTACACAGGCTTCACAGACTAGGACTCGTCTGAGAGAGTAATTTTGACAAAGAGCATGCCAGCTTTTCCTTTAAGTTGTTTGTTCCATGTTTGTCCATTTGTCTTTATTGTTTGATCATTATTTTTCCTTCAAGGATGCTGGTGAATCCTTGAAGGCAGAAAAGCCATGCTCCTAGAGTTAGTTACTGAAAGAAAAATACTACCTCATAAAACAGGCATAAATCAATAATTGTAATTTGGTTATTCACAAAATAATAATCAAGACTAAAGGGGCAGTAGTTTTGCACACAAACTTGTTTAATAAACGTTTAACACAGTATGAAGTCAAAGTCATCCTGCAATATCTCAGGATAGGAAATTTCATTCTGTAAATGCAACTAAACACTGAAACAGGCAATCAGTCAATACTTAATGCCTCTCAAGATAAAAGTTGCATTATTTTAAAGCTTTTCACACTTGAAAATGTAGAACCATGTATAATCGCTTTAGAAATGTCATTTTTATATATTACTATTCCCCGTAATGTAAAATAATCTGACTTTTAATATGTGAAGGTTTTTTTTTGTTTGCTTTTAAATTTCATGGAAGTGGAAATGTGAATGTTTTAGCTGTCATTTTTTTTCACTGTCATCCTGTAGTTCCTGTGAGTTCACCTTCCTTTTGAGAGAGCGCTCCATTCTTTACTGTTTTTACAATGCAGTTGATACGCATTCAAATCATTTGACATTTGAAACAAATGATAAAGCTCAAGAGTTGTTGTGCATATTTCAGTGTACATATGCAGACTTCTCAATACACACTTCGAAGTCAAAATTGCTTCCTGAGTGGTACCAATTCACATTATGAAAGGGTTGTAGAAGAGCTTATTGACATGGTTGTTGAAGTCTGTCCTATTTCAGAAGTTACAGGTCTTTTATCACCATAAACATTTTAATTGTTTAGAGCTTACAATGTTGTTCTTTTAGATAGTGGGGGTTTCTCCCTCCCTCTCTCTTAGCTGTCAGAACTCTACCATCATGGGTTGCATGCAAGCTCCTGGGAAGGGCTTTTTCCATGGTAGTGCCACCATGTAGTTGAGGTTAACTTCTTATGCTCTAAAGGAACAAATTTACAAACTGACCGAGATAGACCCTATCAAATAGATGGGAGGGGATCACACAGGGCTGCATAGGTCTGTTTTGTGACCAGTAATAAAGCTTTGAGAATCCTTAAATGTAAAGGCCTTGCCCCTGATCTCCCTTAAGATCCCTAGCATTTGATTAAGAAAGTGCTCAATGTCCTCAAGCATCTTGAAAGGATGATAAGGATATTAAATTCGGCCTGCTTCTAGTAGGGAGCAGAATTCACCTCTTGGCTTGTTACTGTAAAAGTGAGCTGGACCTCCCACCCAATTGGAAATAGGAGTAGTCCACAGCCTCTTCTCTAGTGGCATAAATTATCTATATGAACGATAAAATCACTTTAAATAGTTTTTTTTAAATGCTACATAGGACGTTGTTGAAGATTTATCTTAAACAGTACTTTGCTAAGAGGATGAATGTCATGAAAATCTGAGATTTCTAGAATGTTCTGAGAATCTCCATCACCGTTAGCAGTAAACAAGTATATTAAACACGTGACTCCATTACCCAAAATTGTTACTGTTGACTTAGGTGTTCAACAGCCTTGCTTTCATTTTTTTATTACCAATCAGCTTATAAGTTAGTTCTTTATAAATAACCAATTGCTACTTGTTAACAGAGAAATGCTCGCACACTTCAGAAATCTCAATAGAAAAATTCATCGTATTACAGTAAGGCACACTTTACTCCAAATAAATTCATCTACTAACGTTAAAACTTTAATTTTTATTAATTATTGATATGTTGCTGTACATCCTGAGAAAGAATGGCATCTTTCTCAGAATGGCACAGGAGTAAAAAAATTTAATGACTGAGATGTTATAGGTATCATTGTTATTAAGTATTACTAGGTTGGATACATTATAAAAAGATATTTCACTTACTACATGACTCGTTGTTACATGTTACTATTCATAAAACCCTTTCTATTATTAAGTAGATATACAAGAAGTTCAGTGATATGTTGCTACTTTGTAGATGTTTTCATATTTAGCTGAGCATATTAATGTGCACTCCAGAGAATCTTCAAAGCCTCTTTGTTTTTCATAAGGCAGTGGAAGTTCATTCAAACTGCTTCTATGCATTTAATATCCAAAGTATACCATATTAAGGATTTTAATATGTATGGATGCATGGCCTAATAAATGAACAGAAAACTCCAAATTGCTTGTATAATCTATAAAATAAAGTACTATATAGTCCCTAAAATATAATTAAATAACATTACTCTTTTCATATATATTTACATATATATTTATATTTACATATAAAATATTCCATTAATATTACCACACAAACATAAAAAATAAAGCTCTGACACACATGCTTATGAGGAGTAATTTTTCTAAGTGCATACTAAATTTAGGAGTTGATGCTACTATATTTGATTATACCACTCCATTATTTAGAAATATTTATATATACTTTATATATATATACTTTACTAAATGCATCTCATGTAACAAATCTTCAGATAATAATTGATTTTCTTATTGTTTCTCTGAACCTTTTGAATAAAATCTCTGAGGTTGCTGGAATCTATTAGAACTGCATGTCTTAGGGGTTGGGGATTTAGCTCAGTGGTAGAGCGCTTGCCTAGGAAGTGCAAGGCCCTGGGTTCGGTCCCCAGCTCCGAAAAAAAAACAAACAAAAACAAAAACAAGAACTGCATGTCTTAGTTTAAAAATTGACTTAAAATTACAGTGAAAGCACATGTATGTGCATGAACATATCTCACCTAAAAGATCAGGCATATCAGCAGAACTAAAATATATTATAATGCATATTTGAATTTACAAACATTAATTTCAATATCTAAACCCAGGTATTCTTCTTAAATTCCTGTTGGAGGAAGATGATTGCAATAATTTAAAAACATATTTAAATATTTCAACATATTTTAAATTATAATCCACTAAAGTAGACATATTATTTAAGTGTAAATGGGCAGCACTAATTAGAAAAACATATTTTTGTTGCCTTTTGTAGTGACTTATACAGAGGATTCAACAAGTTATCAGCTCAGCATAACAAAACAAATAATAGCACAAATAACGGAAAAATATCAAAGTGGAAATTCAGAAAGTGGAGATGTGTTGTTCACTGCCATCATGATCACACTCCAAATGTGTCTCTTGCACAAACATGACTACAAAAAGATGACATAATCACACAAGGGTATTACTTAGATGTAGAAAGAATGTTAGTAAAAGTTGTAGGGGAAAATAGAATGTGATGGGACAGCTTGTTAGTAATGTTTGGCACACAAGTATAAAGTATATAATACAATAAAATTATTGCATAGTAAAATTATTAACAAAAAAGAACAATGGGTATGCATGTTTTTAGCCAAAGTTGAGAAACAGATTTGCATTCTTGTATCAAATGTACAGGCAGAGACAGACAGACGCTCTGTGACAGACCTTTGTTTTTCATGGAGAAACCTAGGAAGAGTAAATGGGATGTTCCCCTTCTTGTTTTCCTCTGTTTCATGGAACAGATGGAAGGCAAAGTCATACTGTTCATGGAAGAGATTGTGGAGAAAGAAGTGCACATAAAGATGACTCTGGACCCCAGCAAATGTCCCTGATTCTCCATCAAATTACTCACCACTAAATCAATGTTGAGAAAGTATCAGAAGGAGAGAAGGAATCACTCACAAGACAATAAAGGAAAAACACATGGTCAAGTACAAAATACTACATCCCATGAATCATAAAATAAAATTTTAAATAAGGCATAAAATATTTTAGTCTAAAAATTCTAAATGAATTAAACTTTAAATAAGTAAAACTTTTAAAATAAATAAATAATAAAGTAAAAGTTAATAAATTATGGGAAATGAAGTAGAGTGCTCAGAAATAGTACATGAAACACTGTTTTTGCCTATTTTAGAATATTATAACAAATTTGGAGGAAATATTTAGCAATTCTGTAATGATGGACTAATAATTCAGTTAACATAAAATTTGTACATGTATTTCACTGAACATCCAACCCTCAGACATCTCTTAGGTACTTATTTAATACTTGTCTGGTCCTGCAGATCATTGTCAATTTTCAATGAGAATTACCTTTCATTTATGAATTCTTATGCAGTTATATTTATGCATTTCATGTGATGTATTAGCTTACAATTAGTGAGAAGTACAAAATTATTTTAGTAGATTAATGAATAAACTCTATTAGTATGTGCACATAGGGAAATGATATTCAGTAATAAACAGTTGGAAATCTAATTATGAATTAATATTACAAATTGATGTTATATAGCCATGTTTTATCTAAAACCATAAAATGTAATTATGTTGTGTTTTAGTCATTTTTAGAATATAGAAACATAACCAAGGGAAAGCATGTTTAAGTGTCTGTTTGCTAGCATATGGAGTGTGTATGTGCCTGTCTGTATCCCTGTTTTATTCATCTTTGGTCACTCATATAATCAGGAAATTCTACAATTTATGGCGAGTCTCAGAAGATTTGTTTTATGGTAAATAGAGTTAAAAATTAGAAAGATGAATTTACAGGAAACAATCGCAATCTTAAGTGAAAATAAAGAGCACTACAACCTAGAGAGAGAGAGAGAGAGAGAGAGAGAGAGAGAGAGAGAGAGAGAGAGTCATAGACAGAGACAGATACAGACACAGACACAGACATAGACACAGACATAGACAGAGTATTGTTTCAACATTTTCTGTCTATTCAGATCTCTTGAAGATCATATGCTGAATTTGCCTTATCTCAATTATGATAGAACATTTGGTTTACAGACTCTGTCAACTTAAATATTATTTTGTTTCCTGAAACATTTTACAAATACACCCAAACCAGTGTTTGACCAGGTATCAATGCATCCTGTGGTATGTTCAACTTGACACAAAGAATAATCTATGTGAATCCATCTCTTATTAACTTGCTAATTATATCCAATGTACAAACCAAAATTATACCAACCTCACAATTCTAGCAAGCTTTACAAAGATCCTTTTGTGCAATTGAAATAATACTATTTACCAAATTCCTAAAGGAATAAGAAGAACTCCAGTTAGGTGTATTGGAAAATGATTGTAATCTTAGCATCAGAGAGGTAGAGTAACGAGGATTAGGAGCTTGATGATAGCTTCAGACATAAATAAGTAAGGCCACCATGAGCTCCATAAAACCCTGTCTCAAAAGTGAAGAAGGGGGGAAAAGAATAAAAAGACAAAGAGAGAGATTGGGGGAGGGGGGAACAAGGATAAAGACTCGAAGGACAATGAAGAGGAGAAGAAGGAAGGAGAAGAAGCATAGTGAAGAGGAAGAGGACCTTTCTTAGAAAATGTATAAAATGTAAATTTTTTTAGCATTAGATCTCTTACATGCTATGATGTCAAAATTAAGAATACTTAAATATTAAGATGCAAGGTAAATGTATCAATTTCATGTAATATGGGATCTAGTAATAGATAAATAAAATGTTAGCACACACACACACATATATATATGTATATATATATATATATATATATGCTTCACAATATTATCTTACAAATATGAGGAAGAAAACACTTCAAATGCTATGTACCTCATTTCACTAGCAGGTCATATGAGGTTTCAGCAGAGAAGGATAGTTACAGTCTTCCAATATTCATTAACTGTGTTTCCTTTAACTTCGAATCTTATCAGCTGCCCATTCTTTGCATGGTATGACGTCCCAACCATTCACTTTCAAAATTCCTAAATATCCAATCATATTGTTTCAAAATTCCCACCTTAATAAAATCATTGTTGCATTAGTTTTGGAAATTAGTTCTTTCAAAATTGATAGCAACAGACTAGTGGAATGAAAGTATTTGAAACTTAAGGCTCACTTTTAGAGGAGGGAAAATAGACTAGTGACTAGTGCATTTGACTTCACACTTTGATTTTACTCATAAGAAAGGTAAATGCCAACAACAAGAGGAAAACACTATAAATTAGACTATGATTCAAATCATAAATAGCCTACTAAAGATCCTTGCTTTTGCAAAGAAAGACATTGGCATCTAATTAGAGATGCTACAGAATCTTTGAAAGGCCATTTTGTCATTCCCTAAGGACTTATCAGTCAGGCTAGTGAATAATATGGCATGAATAGTGCAATCACTGAACATGGGTTCATGGCTACACTTGTTTGATATTGAAGAGATTTTTTTATTAGAAGCAATGTTCTACAAAGTATCAAAGTTTAAGTCATAACTGTAATTTCACAGATGGTTTTCCTGGCTGAAGCTAGGCATGTTGAGAAGACAAATCCATACTCAGGATAAATATATCTTCCAGGAAGACAAGAATGTAATATTTCTTTTTATGACAGAACCTGTTCTAAATAATGAGCCTACCCCTAGGTTTCTGGCTGATCACCTATGAAACAGAGTCATACCTGCATTTCACAGTGTGTTCTCTGCTATTGGCCATTTACAAGCTCAACAATATGAACATGCAGGTTGACCTTTATGTGTGCGACCTAAATTCTAAAGTCCATGCCCAATGCGATAGTTACCACCACAATCAATCCTTTGTTCATGAGACCACAGTGGAAAAAAAGATGATTAAAAAATCTTTTTGGTATGTCCAAGTCTTGTTATTCTAGAATCATACCAAGAAAATTCTTGTCTGATTAGACTGTTGATGAGTTAGCTTTTACCTAGGACACAGCTGTCTCACTCCTCTTTTTCCTGAATACTCAAATGTATCATATGCCACTTCGACAGCTATGCTACCAATAATTTCTAAATCACATTCAATATTCTTTTTACTGGAAGCAGTTTGAGCATAATTGTATAATTGTGCATCTAGACCAGCATTACACACACAAGGTGACTAGAATTCTCACATTCATTTCATGGAAAGGAGTTCCAATGCTACTGCCTCTCACACATGCTCTAGAAAGGGGCTGTGATATTATAGGTAATCACTTTTGATTGGGTATAATAGCAAAATTGCCTGTACTTTTTCCATCCATTGATGACTGTGATAAACTTCATCTGCGGGTACATAGGAAGAGACTAAGACGTCTCAGAAATGGCCCAGAAATGGATAGAATGAGTATTTGAGTTACTTTTCCTGTTCTTTACTTGGTACTGCTATATGTACTTGTCATAATTCAATCATTGTATAAACAGCTTTGCTATAGTTACAAAATTGTACTGTATATGCCCAATGTTATATCCAGCCCAGCACGCTGTATCACAATGATGCACGGTATCTTGTCACCTACACTGAGCATGTGAGTCTCTACTGAGGTCTAGTTCCAGACATAGCAAGGTTTCCTATGATGCAACAAGTTTTCTAGATACATGGCAGAGTTTTTCTTTACAGTCTTTGGATATATTATTGCATTTGTCTTTATGTTGAATTTCTGAAGCAGCTACTCTAGGTGCCAACTGACACCTAAACGAAAGTGAGCTTTCCCAACTATTTATGGTTTTCTTAAGATACAAAAATCCTAGACTAATAGATCTCCTATGGAAAATAGATACGTTTTGTTCACATTTGGAAAAAAAGAGATAGCATAAAATGTGAAGAAGTTACTAAGTGTATAAGAAAAAATATGATATATCAAATACCTGAGGAAATCCAAGTGATCCCGAGGATGATATACGTGAAAAAGTCTTCGGCTACTTTTGGCCTAATATGTAGTCTATTGCACTAGTAGAATGTAGGGTTTTCTTTAACCATTTAAACATTATATATAAACATGGATACAATTCACTGTGTAAAAAACATGGGTTCTGGCATAACATCACCATCCTCTAGGGGATGAGGACTCAAAGCTCATTCTTCGCCTCAACATGATTCAATTTGTCTACCCATGGAAACAAAGATAAATATAGGCTTCCTCATTGTCAGTGAGGTGGCACAGTTGGCAAAACTGTTAGCACCAAGTCCGAGGACCTGAGTTCAAATGTTGGGACCCATGTAGAAGAGGAAGAAAATTGACTCCTACAAGCTATCTTCAGAATTCCATGTAGGAAGAAGCCCTTATTCTCAATAAAGAAATAAATTTTAAAATCATATTTCAAAATGTACTCCACTTACAATTATTAAAATCATCAACTAGAAATATATCATACCTTCAAGGTAATTTACCCTTAAGAAATTATAAATCTCTTCTAAATGATAGTAAAATTATTGTTTTCCCTCAACAGGGCGCAAAATGGTATAAGACACTTTATTACAATATGACTTTTATTATTCTCCTGGGAAACATTTTTCTACTCAAAACCTTTTTTTTTAAGTTTTCTGTCTTCCCTCTTGTACTTTTCAACCCTTGGTGTGAAGATTTTCTATAATTACTAGGTCAGGTTATCTTTCAATAGTCAATAGAGATTTTATTCCACACAAAACCCCACCTTCAAATGACATGCCATACATTTTATTACCTATAATTGCTCTTGCCTCTCAAAATAAAATTAAGAGGTTTAATAAATCTTTAATGAATGTATAAAATACAAACAACTAGATTGTACTTTTTTCTTTGACCCTCTGTTTAGCCCTTTCACCAGATAATTAGCTTGACTTATATTAAATTTAATGATTTATCTAATTTAGCAATGCTTTTTAAGAAAAAAAAATCAACAGACATATAAACGACTTTTCATTTAATACTTACTTTTATTCTTGTAGTTAAATGAATTAATAGGATGATCTAAGAATTTCTAATTATGTTATAAATTATTCTGAAATAAAGCAAATGCATTTTCTAATTAGATTTAGGAAAAAGACCAGGACAAACAAAAGATAAATGTGGCCTCAGTTAAACATATTTTAAGTCTTGACTTAATAATAAAAGAGATTAAAATGTATTTTTGAAATATCTAAGAAATATAGAAGCTGTTATTTCTATGAATTCATAGAAATTCATAAAAATCTGGACATTTGAAATAAAATAAGAGAATAATATTATTGGACATAAAATAAAAAGCCCAAGAATGTCAAAGAAAATACATTTTTCGGCCAATTGTACTTTAACTACATTAACTACATTGTATATTCACATATCTATTTTCATTGACATTTTGCACTTTAACATGTCAGTGATAGTGATTCCGTTGTCTTCATTCTAACCAGGCTTTTAATAAATCTCATAACTGTAAAGTAAAGGCTCTACTATAGGATACAAGATTAATGTTTGTAACTTTAATATCCGGTAGCCTATGCCTTCACCTCCAGACCATGAATGCAAAGGGAGAACAGAAGGTTGCTATGGAGCAAACAAATCAAGCTAATCCAATTATTCAACATGGTACTCAGAGTGAGGACACAAACTTTCTATTAATTTCTCTGAGTTTTGATGCGGTACTTGGTATTAATAATGTATATTCAAATGTCGCTTGAAACGCCTATAACAAACAGAGTGAAAGTTGGCCATTGTCTGTATGTTACTGAAGGAAGTGTAAGTATCAGAATTTGAAAAAAGATATCAGTGACAAGCAATATTTATTATTTCTTTCCTTTCTTCATTTTTAATTCTTTAATCTTTTTATCTTTTTTTACAGTCCAGTCCTATTTCCCCTCCTTGTCTACCCTCTGACTGTTCGACATCACATACTTCCTTCTCATCCACCCTGTTTCCAAATGGATATCTCTACCACCTAACCCCCTACACTCACTCCCATCCCACTAGACCTTCCCACTCCCTGGGGCCTCTACTCTCTAGAGGGTCAGGTGCACCTTCTCTGACTTAGTCAACCCCTGGCTGTCCTCTGCCGTATATGTGTTGGGGGCGTCATATCAGCTGGTGTATACTGCCTGGTTGGTGGCTTAGTGTCTGAGCCATCTCAGTGGTCCAGGTTAGTTGAGACTGCTGGGATTCATTGGACCCTTTGGTTTATTAACCTTCTTTCTGTGGATTGTATCCTGAGCATTCTTTACTTTCTTGGCTAATATCCACTTATTAGTGAATACGTACCATGCAAGTTCTTTTAGGTCTGAGTCATCTCACTCAGGATGATATTTTCTACTTCCATCCATTGGCCTGCAAAATTCATGTTGTTCTCACTCTTCATAGATGAACAGTATTCCATTGTGTAAATGAACCACATTTTCGGTGTCCCTTCTTCTGTTGTGGGACATCTGGATTGTTTCCAGCTTCTGGCTATTACAAACAAGGCCATATGAACATAGTGGAACATGTGCCCCTGTGGCATGGTAGGGAATCTTTTAGGTATATGCCCGAGAGTGGTATAGCTGGCTCTTTAGGTAGATCCATTTCCAATGTTCTGAGGACATTCCAGACTGATTTCCAGAGAAGTTGTACCAGCTTTCAATCCCACCAGCAATGGAGGAGTGTTCACCTTTCTCCACATCCTTGCCAACATGTGCTATAACCTGAGATTTTGATCGTAGCCATTCTGATTGGTGTGAGGTAGAATCTCAGGGTTGTGTTGATTTGCATTTCCCTGATCACTAAGGACTTTGAACATTTCTTTAAGTGCTTCTCAGCCATTTGAGATTCCTCTATTGTAAATTCTCTGTTTAGTTCTATATCTCATTTTTGATTGGGTTGTTTGGTTTCTTAGTGTTTAGTTTCTTCAGTACACTTTTTATAATTTAATATATACTTTTGCTATCTTGGACTTCAGATGTTTTTATAAAATCTTTCGCTTTTTTCACTTTCCTCCCTTCTTTCATTTCATATTCACAATAGTAATATTAATAATTAATTTTGTTTCTTTTTTATTGCCTTTGCTGACTTATGAAACATTATTTTATGAGGGCTAAAGAATATTATCATCATCAGTAAAGGCACTTAACACTGGATATCACAAATTGAGTTTAGTTCTTGTGATTATAATAGTTGAAGGAGAAAACTAATACCCACAAGTATTTTCTGATCAAATACACACACACACACACACACACACACACACACACACACACACACACACACAAAGCATCAAAATATTCTTTGAAACATTAAAAATAACAGACAAGTCATCACTAAAAATATAGTCATGGTTAATATGACCTAAAAATCTTAATGAACTAATTAGAAAACTCAAGTTGAAGTTCTTATACCTTTCTGTTTGTTACATATGAAACTTCACGAGAGTCAAAACTTTCAGATTAAGATCGTAGTTCCACAATCTTTATGACATAAACACAAAAATGAATTCAGTTTCCAGAATATATCAATTGTTATATTCATTTTTCAAACATATATTGAGTTCTTATTATGGAGCAGAAAAGGTTCTCAATGCTGAGATTTATATATTCAAATATTTGTGCAGGGAGATAGCTCAAGAAATTTAAGTGCTTTTTGGTTAATAATGCAGTGCTAATTCTAAGTAGGAATTCTGAAAATGTGAGCTGAAATAATGGTGATATAAAAATCAGTTATTATTGGTAAACTTAAAAATCTACAAGACTCTAACAAAATATAAGTTTTTCAAGAATGCAGTGGACTGTCTTCACATTTGGTAAATTTATTTAGTTTTGCCAATTGCTAAAAATAATAGATTTTGTTGACCATCCTTTTAGCACATTTTATAAATGTGAGGACTCTTGAATGACTGAGTAGCACCTAAAGAAATGTTCAACATCCTTAGTCATCAGGGAAATGCAAATTCAAACAGTCCTCAGATTCTACCTCACACCATTCAGAATGGCTAAGATCAAAAACTCAGGTGACAGTAGATGCTGGCAAGAATGTGGTGAAAGTGGTACACTTCTTCATTGTTGGTGAGGTTGCAAGCTGGTACAACCATTATGGAAATCAATCTGAAGATTCCTCAGAAAATTGAACATAGTACTACTTGAGGACCCAGCTATACCACTACTGAGCATATACCCAAAAGATGCTCTAACATAGAACAAGGTCACATGCTCCACTATGTTTATAGCAGCCTTATTTATAATAGCCAGAAGCTGGACAGAACCCAGATGTCCTTTAATAAAGGAATGGATACAGAAAATGTGGTACATTTACACAATAGAATACTACTCAGCTGTTAGAAACAATGAATTTTTGAAATTCTTAGGAAAATGGATGGAACTAAAAAATATCATCCTGAGTGAGGTAACCCAGTCACAAAAGAACACACATGGTAGGCACTCACTGATAAGTGGATATTAGCCCAAAAGCTCAGAATACCCAAGATAAAATTCACAGACCATATGAAGCTCAAGAAGAAGGAAGACAAAAATGTGGATGCTTATGGGAGAAAATACCAGGACAAAGAGTGGAGCAGAGACTGAAGGAAAGGCCATCCAGAGACTGCCACACCTAGGCATCTATCTTTTATGTAGCCACCAAACTCGGCTACTATTGTTGATGGCAAGAAGTGCTTGCTGACCGGAGCCTCATATGGATGTCTCTTAAGAGGATTGGCCAGAGCCTTAGTGATATACATGACGATGCTTGCAGCTAACCATCAAACTGATCATGGGATCCATAGTGGAGAATTTAGGGACAGGACTGAAGGGGTGGAAGGGGTTTGAAACCATATAGGAAGAACAATAGCCACGAAACAGGCAACCTGGAGTTCCCAGGGACTAAACCACCAACCACAGAGTACACGTGGAGAGACTCATGGCTCTAGACACATATGTGGCAGATGATTGCCTTGTCTGCCTTCAATAGGTTGAGAAGCCCTGTAAAGGCTCATTTCCCCAATGTAGCACAATGCCATGGTGTTGAGGTGGCAGTAGGTGGGTGGTAGGGGGAACATCCTCATACAAGCAGGTGGAAGGGTTGATTGGAGATGGGGTAACTGGGAATGTGGATAACATTTGAAATGTAAATAAACAAAATACGAATAAAATAAAAGAAAAGGAGAAGAAAGAAAGAAAGAAAGAAAGAAAGAAAGAAAGAAAGAAAGAAAGAAAGAAAGAGAGAAACATTGACAATCCAATAGGTTAAAGGCTCATAGATTTATCTACAAAATGCAATATTTATTGTGCACTCTGTATGAGATTTTGCCTGTTAATTTAAACTGCATGCTCTATAGCATTTAAAATCTAGAGCAAAATCAAATGTTCAGGACACTTTCTGTTTCAGTCCACTCCAATATTCTAAGATGAAACAGGAATCTGAATACGGACACATCTTTATTTTATGCTTTTATTTTATCTTTGCGTGGGTAGGAGCACAATTTCCAATATTCTCCAGTTTAGAGTTAGCTTTGAGATGTGTGTCATCACTGTATGAAATTTTCAGAAGCAGAAGCACAATTAATGACTGACACATTGAATCTTGGTGTATTGCAATAAGGACTGGTAAATGCTTTAGGGAGGGAATAAAAGTAATAAATTGTCTTTAACTTCTTTCCTGGCACTCTTCCAAATTTCATCCTGCATGCCATTCTATTAAGCTGTCGCTTCCACCTACACACCGTCATATTTCTAGTGAAAGTACATCAAAAATACAGGCATTAATGTACGGAAAAGTTCCCTCTGATTCCCATTAGTCTTATTATATTCTGAAATGCCGAGTTTCATATACATGACAACCCAGACACATCGACTGTGCTAGAAAACCTCACTAGAAGAACCCACTTGACACTGGCAGTTGAAGGAGAAAGGCAGCAAGAATTATAGGATATGAGACAAAGGCAGAGCATAGCATTAGCCACACTTCTTATGAAAGTGGAGAGGATCCACTCTGGGCACTGAGTTTAATTGGTGCAAACAACCTCAGAGGGCTGCACTTTCATTCCCATTGTAGGTCAATGAGCATATTTGCATGGTAGAAATTATTAGCAACTAGGCCTGTCCCCAGGAGATCATCCATGATGCTATTCACAGACCATTAACAGCAGAATTCACCCATGACCAACAGAGTCTGTGAAGAAATGTTCTCTCCTTGGGAACCACATTAGTGGATGCATGCCACTCTTTTTAGATGCATTTCTTATGTACTAAGCAACTATTACAGATTTTGAAGTGAAACTTTTTAATAAACTTAAAATATCACCTAACAGACATGAAAGTAAGATGTGTCATAAGCTTTAGAAATAAAGATTCCTCATAATCTTTAGCACAAAGAAATACTTTGAAATTCCTTGTTTATTATTGCTTTGTTTTTATGTTGGCCTTCTAAAAGTAAATACATTTTGAGTGGGGAGATAAATAATTTGAAAAATCCAAATTAGTTGCTCTTTATCATGGATATTTTAACCAATTTTTAAAATTTATTTTCTTGCATAAATAAAGTATTTTACTGCCACTGTTTGACCTTCTGTGGTCTTCCCTGAGGAGTCAGTAGGTCTTGTCTACATAGAAATGATGCTATGATGTTTAAGAGTGTAGTTTTTTTCCTCTCCTCTGTTCTTACATTTTATTCTGCTTATGATTTAATTTCATTGTAATTCAAAAACACAGGATCTTTCACGTTCACAAAACATTAAATGTGGAAAGCATAACATGTGGAGGCATTAAGCATTCACAGATGGAGATAGCTGTGTCTCATTACCTGTCTTACCTGAGGAGGCTTGATATTTACTCTTGACTGATGACCTCTCACACATATTTTGTAACTACAGTTCCATTCCTGGATATCAATGGACATTCATAAATAGCATAACTAGTATGAGTCATGAACTATTTTTCTGTCCTTTTAATTGTTTAATTTTTATTTTTGAAGTTTTTTTGCAATATATTTTAATTTCAGTTCCCAATCTCCTATTTCATTCCAGCTCCTGTTCACCTTTGTAACTAAACAAATCCATACTCTTTTTAGTTTGTCTCTCCCTAGAAAACAAACTGGCATCTAAAATTTAATAATAAATTAAAAGACAAAACAAAGAAACTAGAATACAACAAACCAAACAAACCAATAGAAGAAAAAGAGCCAAAGATGGAAAACAAAACAAAAAACCAAAAAACCCAAACAAACAAAAATGAAAAAACAAGGGATACATGTAGACACACTGGGTCACATATTTCCACACTTGAAAATTGCATTGAAGCACAATACCTAAACAATAATGTATACACAAAGGACCCATAAATGAAAGAAAAAAGAAAAAATAGAAGAAAAAAACAACAAAAATCTAACATCTTATTATGTGAAAATGAATATACAAAACTACTATTGAATTCATTTTCGGTGGGCCATCGTTATTGGGCATGGGATCTGATCATAGGACCTGTATTAGTTCAAATTCTATTGCTGTGCACAGACACCATGACCAATGCAGGCCTTATAAATGACAACATTTAATTGGGACTGGTTTACACGTTCAGAGGTTCAGTTCATTATCATCAAGGAGGAAGCATGGCAACATCCAGGCAGGAATGATGCAGGAAGAGCTGAGAGTTCTACATCTTCATCCAAAGGCAGCCAGGAACAGACTGAGCATCCTCAGGCAGCGAGGAGGAGGGTGTCCAAGCTCAAACCCACAGTGACACACTTCCTTCAACAAGGCCACACTTTCTAATAATGCCACTTCCTGGGCCAACAATATGCAAACCATCACAGGACCCATTTGTATACTCAATGGGACTCCATTGGTAAAACCAATTTTTCATTTGTGAGTGGTTATGAATTTGACAACCTTCTGGCTGACATCCCATCTATCCCTGTCTTGTGTATACCTCATATATGTTTCCACATACTCTTTCTTAGTTCACATGTACATCAGTTCTCTGTGTGTAGAAGGTATCATTTCAAAACTCATCCAGAGACTGCCCCACTTGGAGATCCATCCCATATACAGACAACAAACCCAGACACTATTTGGGATGCCAAGAAGTTCATGCTGACAGGAGCCTGATATAGCTGTCTCTTGAGAGACTCTGACAGAGCCTGACAAATACAGAGGAGGATGCTCGTAGCCAACCATTGAACTGAGAATAAGGTCCCCAATGGAGGAGTTAGAGAAAGGACTCAAGGAACTGAAGGGGTTTGCAACCTCATAAGAAGAACAATATCAACCAACCAGGTCCCCCAGAGCTCCCAGGGGAGCTCAACAACCAATGAGTACACATGGAGGAACCCATGACTCCAGGTACAGATGCAGCAGAGGATGGCCTTGTTAGGCATCAATGGGAGGAGACGCCCTTGGTCCTGTGAAGGCTAGATACCCCAGTGTAGGGGAATGCCAGGGCAGAGAGGCAGGAGGGAGGGTTGGCTATATCAGGGAGCACCCTCATAGAAGCAGGGGGATGGGATAGGGGGGTTTCCAGAGAGGAAACTGTGAAACAGGATAACATTTGAAATATAAATAAATAAACATCCAATAAAAATGTCCTCCATCCCCTCAGGCCTGTACAGTCTTTCCACAGCCTCTTCTGTAGGGTTCCCAGATAACTTTTAGTAGGATTTTTATGTTTGGTTATTTGTTTGTTTTAAACATAAATGTCACCCTGAATAGAAAACAAAACCTGTTTCTTGTTAAATATCAAGAATGTAGCACATTGGTTTATTGAATATTATTTCTTAAAGGATTTCCTATGAAAAATATGATTCTTTTTCCCAGAAATAACAATTCATTTAAATACTATAAATATTTTGGGTTGTAAAAGTTATCTTTCATTTTATATTAATACTTAGGATAATTAAAAGTTGTTCACAGGGAATATTGTCACTTTTAATAAAGTCATTTAATAGTAAGGGGACTAAAAGCTTCATCAAAGAAATTTGGAAAAATTTCGCATTCTCCATGTATTTTAAAAATAACCACTGATTTTTTTTAAAGTGGTAAAACTAAAGGAATACCTTTTACTGAGACTGTTTTTATTATGCAAAACTTCACAACGATGTAGATAGATTTGAAAAACCACATTTGTCAAACTGGCCCTTCATATGCTCGTTGAAAGTCTGAAAAGAAATGAAAGGAGAAAGAAAATGGTAAATTATCTGCAAACACATAGCAATATCTATATGAAGCCAAGCTCGCTACAATTTGTGTAGAGTATAGTTGGAAAGATTTTGCAATAGATGAAGAAAATTATTAAGGAAAAAGACCAAAAGGAAAAATGTAGTTTGTAAAGTATAAGAAAGACAGTATCTATGATGAAGTTATACAAATTTGTTTCAGATTTGGAGAAATGGAACTTACCAAATGTGATGGTTTGCATATGCTTGGCCCAAGGAGTGAAATGTGATGGTTTGCATATGCTTGGCCCAGGGAGTGGCATTATTGGAGGTGTGGCCTTGTTGGAGGAAGTGTGTCACTGTGGGGGTGGGCTTAGAGACCCTCCTCCTAGCTTCTCCTAGGATGCTCAGTCTGTTCCTGGCTTCCTTTGGGTGAAGATGTAGAACTCAGCTCCTCCTGCACCATGCCTGCCTGGATGCGGCCATGCTGCCATGCTCCTGCCTTGAAGATAATGGATTGAACTTCTGAACCTATAAGCCAGCTCTTATGAAATGTCGTCCTTTATAAAACTTACATTGATCATGGTGTCTGTTCACAGCAATAAACCCATAATTAAGACACCGGACTTACATTTAGCTTAGTTGTGTTTTTATCTGCTGACATTCACAACATCTTCTACATGCAACATATAAGAAAGAAGGAGGAAAGAAATATCATAGATGCAACAGGTGATTTTATGCATCAATGAGAATTAAAGATTGCTATGATAGAGAAATAGGCAGTAAAGCGGGCCAATTGAGGACAACATTGTCTTTTATTTCTATTTTCTCACAGTAAGAACTCTTCAGAAATTTGTATGTAATATTACTGCATAGTGCATTGAATAACTTTAAAAGATGATGTAGCTGAAAATTTGCCTTTAAAAGCTGTTAAACAAATACCATAGTTTTAATGAGTTTCAAGGAGTCTCAAGCACCTGAACATTGGGTATGTTTGGGAGGTTTGGGTTAGCTGAAGGAAGGATTTTTTTTGTTGGACTTTGAGAATTCAAATAGTCACATGTCTTTGCAACTGCAATTTCTTCTTGCTCTCAGTTCAAGATCCAGCCCCTATCCCTACTGCCTACTGTTATGCTGTTTCAACCATCATGGATCCCAAAGATCAAGAAGCATAATCCCCAAATAAACCCTTCATTCTATAAGTTGCTTTGGTCATTGTGTTTTATCACAGCGATAGAAATTTAAGTGAATGCTATATGATCATTTTCAGTAATTATGACACTGGCATAAAATTTACAAATATATCAATACACACAAATAATTTTGACTTAAAATATTCCAACAGATTCTGAAGACTAAAATACTGGTGGAGAGTTATTGAAAAAAATTACTAAATCCAGGATTTTAATATGAAATTTCAGATTCATTCTTCATATAATCAGAAATTTTTATACTTTTCTATGATGATTAGGCTATAACATTCAGTATCATATATAGTAAACATCTACTGTCAAATGTTTTCTACATAACACAATGATTCAATAACATTACAAGGAGATACCATGCCATAACCTAGGATAACTAGATAATTGCGGATCTACAGACCTTAACTGGACTTGAACACACTTGTGCACGTTAATTCTGACTTACCTACTCTAAGAAAGCTTCAAGCATAATGACAAAAAATATATGATTATTCACTCTGCTTTTCATCCTTCATCATTGTAGCTGGCCTATGTCCTTCTCATGGTGATGAACCCAAACATAAAGGTTTAAAAATATGCAAATATATTTATCAATTCTCTCCTCATAGTATGCTCTTCAGATTACACTATTCAAAGCAAACCCTATAACGAAAAGCTTAAGTAGAAAAGAACAGTATTGTAAAGTAACAAAATGAGTTATTGAAATATTAGCTTTTAGTGAAAGTAATTCATCATAATATATAGGAGGCTTAAATTAACATATATCTATTCTTATTGATATGAAACACACACATATGTATGTATTAAATTCACTTGAAATATAAGATGGGCCTCTGGGGAGTTTATCTTGCTTGAAGGAGGTATAATGTTCGATCAACTCTGAAGGACACTGGAGGACAACATGTATTAAGTGGGATGTTCTTCTGAATTTATAAAACCGTGGTTGGCTGCTGGCACGCATGTATTCATTCACATCTTGCAACTATTTGACAATGATTGCACCCTAACCTCTGGTCCTGATCTTCTGCTGCAGAAATTTCTAGAGGGTGGTAGATTATAGCCTAGAACAGTGAACTGAAATGTCTTACCTTTTGAAAGTCTCTTTCTAGGGGTACTATTATAATAACAGTAAAATAAATTAAGATTTATATTGAATATGACTATATACGTATTTATGCATGCAATATATTTGTATATATATAAATATCTATATTTTCACAAAATGTTTTCTTTCAAAATGTAATCACTACACAATATAGAAACAGTAGGTTTTTGAATATTATTGATCTCTTTGTAATTCATAATTTGACTTAAGACTCAAACTGGAGAGTCAAGCAGCAAACTCCTCTGACCCTACGGGATACAGGGAATAATAACTGCTTTCCTTTGGTTTCACTGTTTGTCATTTCTGAGGCAGAGAGGAAAAGATGGAGATTCCACCTATCTGATCTTCTGCTACCCCAGCATCAAGGGAATTAAATAAAATATCTAAATTTATAAAACATGGCTCAGCAGGAGACTTTTCAATTCTCTTACTTTCATATCTCTTATTACTCTTACATTTTCATCTGAAAAATGGGCTTCTAATGAGGAAGATCTACTTAGTGTTCTTCATCTAAGATTTCCTATGATTTTTTAAACATGCCTGTAATAAGTTATAATAAATAATAGTAAAGCACTAACTCCATAAACTGAGAAATCAGAAGAGCAGCTTTAGAACTATCTTTCCTTATACCATTAAGGTATCTCTCATTCTTAAAGATTTAGATTCTTTCTGTCTTCACAGTCAGAAGAATCCTCCTTTTGGCATTTTTTCCCTTTCTTCCACTGAGGATATTTAGAACTTCATGTCATTGAATGCTTTGATGACACCACCAGAACAAGCCATATTCTAGGTCATGTTTCCAGAAGCAAAAGGAGACAGGGAGGAGCAGAGATCTAACCTGCCATGATTCCTGCCAAAATTCATAATGAACCCTGGAATTTTTTTCTGATATAAACATTAGTAACACTGGCTACTATGAAACCGTGTACCAAGGGACTGAAGTAATTCCTGTGTTAATCATTATATGGCTCAAGGATTACTGTCCACCTCTAGGTTTATCAAGCTGTGACAGGCATGGCCCAATCCAGGTTCTTGATTTCTCTTAATACCACACTCAAATTTTAAATGAGACATCTGTGGTTGCTTTGGTGATGCATGCTTCTTAGATGCAGCATTACTTAATAATGTTCACATCTGAGTCAGTTAATCTATTTAAGATAATCTCCATGAAAACTAAGTGAATCGATGTCATATTTAGAATTGGAATCAGACCTGCGTCCTCTTAGATTAAGTTAAGTAAGAGTGAGCCCCAATTTGAGTTTTCTCTTTTCATCCTTTGTCTTCTGCCTGGCAGTGGTCTGTGGCTAATCTGTCTTTCCTGTTGCTCATTCCTAAGAAAGGCTTTGCTGTGTTCGTATGAAACAGCACAGAAATCATGACATGAAAGGGATGAAATATTCTTTACAGAAATCTTTAACAGAATTTTGCAAAGGGAGAAGTTACTTTATTTACCACAACTGGTTCAGAATAGCAAACCTAGCTGAACAGATTTATCAAGATTTATCCACGTGTTATTTGCCAAATTATGGTAAATATTTGCTATACAAAGTGCACGGTATCTGTTGTCTGCTTTTCAAAAGATGATTTCCACAACACAAGAGTATATGTCTGGACCTGCAGCATGATTGAATATATAATTTAGGATTGTAGCAATGGATTATTGCAGGTAATACAAGATGATTGTATGGATAATCAGACATAGGAGGGATGGTTATTACATTGTTCTCTGAACAGGCTTGGTTCATAATAGGAGAACCAAGAACTTTAAGTTATCTCAAAGTGTATTATTAACTCACCTGTGAGGTGCAGCAAAAGTTCATTCTTCTGAACTTAAGAAATGTTTTCATAAAATTATGTAACCACATAAGCCTAAAATATTTATTGTCTGTAAAGTATCTCACTAGCTTTGACTGTTCTTTGTCTGGAAAAAGAAATTTCTGGCTTAGTCTTCTTCATAGTTCGATAATTTAATGAAAACATATTAAGAACAATAAGAATTGAAATATGTATTTTCCTGTGAATTAAAGGACAAATCAATAGTGACTCATTTTCTGTAATACTTTATTTTAGTCAACATACTGAATAAATATCTAGAGGCAGGTTGAAACTGCTTATAACCTAACTTGAAGGTAGTCCTTGAATTTATTAAGCAATACCGAAAGACACTACTTGTCACTAGGGTCTACATGTGTATTCTTATTTTATGACTAAATATTGAGTGGCAAAGTAGAAGTTATGGATATCTGTTCATATAAATAGAAAAAAAACGAGTTATTTCCAAACATTTTCAAAAGAATTTAAGCAAATTACAGGTTTTTTTTCATGCATCAAATTTCCAAGCCACAGGCATTGTGGCTTTTAAACTCTAGAGTCATTAAAGAAGATAAGATTTTCTGAACATACATACATATACATATATATATATATATATATATATATCCCTATTAGTCAATTCTTGCAAATGCAACATAATTATTCTCTTCTTGATATAAAGATAAAATATATTTTATAATGCCACTTGAGACTGCATTTATATAAGCTACCAATTTTAATGGAATGAGATATTTTATGAGAATATACTTAATTTTGGGTTCTAGAATCCGTGCTCGAATCAGGGTACGTCCATTTTTCAGCTTTAACAGGCATTAACGAGAAAATAATTTTGTAAATTCAGGACTCAAAAATATGTTCTTTTCTAAGCTTCCTTCACAAGGAACTTGGGTTAAGCAGGCAGTATGATGTTTTTAATGTTGACAGTTATAGACAGGAACTTTCTTGTAACATTAGTTACTTAAGTTGTAGTTTATGACAAACTTCACTGTATTTATTTATTTGTGTGTGTCTGGGCTCTCTTAAAACATGGCAAACAGATGAGAAAGTATCATACTTTGATTCTGAATACAGAAATTTGGAAAAAAAATTTAAATCCTATATTCTTATCTGATTAGAACAGACCATTAGAAGTAAAACACATGATTCTAATCTCATAGAGTCCAGGTTCTTATAAAACATCCTGGTTTTCTAAGGTATCATTAATAAAATGACCCTCAATCTGTTCACCCAGCTCTATATCTCATTTTAGGGATCACATATGACTTGCCAAATTTAATGTTACTTGTTACGTTAATCTTTCTATTGTCTCCTCTATATGTCAAATGTTTGCATCAGGGTTTGAAAGGGATGGTGCTTTTTAAAGAAGAAAATTTTCAGATTCATATGATTATACTTCCTATTATAAAACTAAATACACGTGAGGAAATATGATACCACATTTGCTTTATTGGGGGCAGCCATACGGAGTTCATCCTGTTTGTATAGTGATTGGGAGTTGTCAGTATGACTGTCCTGCATCTGACATGCAACTTAATGTTGTCATCAACAGTCTAACATTAAATGGTGCTTAGTGCCACTTGTTTAGAAATAATTTATTGTTATCTGTTCTAGATGTCATAGGGAAATTGTTATTTTAAAGTCTATATGTACAATAGATAAAATTACAATTTATTGCTTTTTTGATATTCCTACTACTGTATCTGATAATATGAGGTTTCCTTGTACTTATATATTGAAAGAAGAAATAGAAAGTGTCTCTGGCCTTTGTACAAATAAATTATTTAAATTTAATTATGAATTATTTGCTTTAAACTAGGAAACAGTATTAATTATACTTTTTCTAAATATGTAATATAATGGTATTATTTATAAGTTTTGAAATTTGTAAAAGTAGCTACTGTTTGTGAGATGTGTTTGTGTCTTGAAGACTTACCTCTCAATAAACTCATGGTTTTTAGTTCTTCCTGAACACTGCTCAGCTGCTCCTGCTCAAGCTTCTTTCCAAGCTGACCGAGTCACGGTGGCCTGTCTGGGTTTCTGCCTGAATTGCTCTGCTTGGCCTCAGGCTCTGTCTGTTTTAATCTTCTGGCTCCTTCTCATTTCCTGGCTTGTTTTGTCTTCACCTGTAATCTGCCTCTGTAAAACTGTCCCAGTAAAACTTCCTCTTCACTCTGTTTCTCTGTCTTTGTCTCTGTCCCTGTCTCTGTCTGTCTGTCTATCTGACTATCACTTCACTGCTTCCTTAAGTTGGCTTTCTTTCTTGTGCTGTTTTTTGAGATCTGGGCATATCTTATCTCTGAATAACTCTGGTAAGTCCCTAATTCATTATTTTTTTCTGCCCTTCAATTAAATGTCATTTTCAAACACAGCTACTTTCTTCTATAAAATAATCTTTCTTTCATCGTTCGGGATTAAAATGTGTACTAAGGGAATGTCTGTATTTCAGACAAAGAGATTAAAGATGTACAATCACACAGACCTAGGTTTTTGTATGTGATTCTTTGCCAGAGAATTCATGCTGGTGGATTAAAATTCCTGTACAAAACTGTAAAATTATATTGATGATTTGCTTTATATCACAGATATGTTTCACTTGTGTTTAGCATACATACTAGAGTTCCAAATATAACCTATTTTATTTCCTCATGCTAAAGAGGAAGCATAGGTTTAGGGATGATAAGTAGAATTATTACCTACATAAAATAATGAATAGAAAGTAATAGAAATTATATTAAATGTGGTGTATATTTGCCAATGAGATAAAGCTAGTAGCCTACAAATGTCTATATCACATTTCTTTATTGAAAAGTAATTATATGAACTGTCCTGTAATTATATGAATTCTTTAATTTCCAAAGTTTGCATCCTATCCACTTAATAATCCTAAAAATTGATATTGAATTAGCAGGGCTCTAATGAGATAACACTATTTGAGAAGTTTGTCCTAAAATACTATGAATTAATATGCTTTCATTAGAGCTTTACTAATTACATTTTCTTCTGAATTCTCTCCTGACTTTACTAGCTTATTTTTTCTTCTAAAATAATTCAAATTAGACATATCAACTTACATGAGGAATGTTGTACTTATGTATAAAAAATTGCCTTGTCTGTGGAGCTGAAATGAAGTTTTCTAACTATAATACTTCATAACAAATTTAGCACAATATTTCAATAAAACTCGCTGACATTCCTGACAGGAACCGCACATCTCCATTCACTCACACACATTTTAGTGGATATTTGTGAAAAAGAGTCCTAGTAAAATATTGTTTGCACTCTTCCAATCATCGGACGTAGGTAAATAATTTCAATCTCATCAAGTATTTTACTTAGTAATGTATGTGCTTCTAAATGGACATTAGAAACCAAGTAATATTGAAAGCACAAGAGCTACACAGAAGCACCAGACTCTCAGTGGCCCATCAGACTCACAAAAGTAGATTACCTTAGTCGCCCTTATTCCTGATATACAAAATCTATGTAAATCAAAACCCTGGGTATGGTGGAAGCATCAGAAATCAGCTATAGTATGACCTCTAATTTAAAAGAGAATTATATCTGCTAAGAGAATGTCTTAAACAGTAACAGAATAATGTGGAGTAACAAAAATTTTATGATAATATTAAGAAGGGAAGCATTCTTCATTTGATTTAACATCACATATAAATCAGAATGGTTATAAACAACATACATCAGTCTGTGTATTTGTCTGGAGATTGTGTGTATGAGAGGGTGGGTACCCATGGTGACCAGAAAAAGGCATTTTGTCCTAGAACTGAAATCACCAGGGAGTGTAAGCATCCTTATAAGGATTTTGGATTTCAAACTTATGCCCTCAACTTATTTATTAAAACTATATCTAGAATGCATGTGTATTTAAGATAATACATGTATGTATTTTATAACATTTAAATGTTTAAATATTAATTATGAAATTTGTTTTCATTATTTTCTCAGGTCCTCTGACATTCTCTATAAAGTCAGAATTCATACTTATTGCTACATATTTTATAAACTATTTTAACATTGTTGCTGTTTACTTTTTCTGGTACTATCCTAAAACTTGTTCTAATTTTTCCTTCAATTATGATGAATTCATATAAATTAATAGCAATATCTTTTTATAGCTACGTATAGCTCAACTCTCTAAAGTCATTAATAACCTTTAAGTTTCCAGTAGCTAAGAGCTAAGGTACCTCACTGCTCCCTTTAGAATACTATTTACAAAACTATTAAAGAAAATGTTGTCCATAATGAAATTTCATATTTCCATAAGAGAAAATTATAGTTTAAATTAGTATGATATTTTTATATTTTATTTGAATATCGTAATGAAGATACCATACTGGAGAATAATATTACCTATTTTAAACATAGATATATTATCTGCTATGACATCTGCAGTTGTTTGAATATACTTGGCCCATGGAAAGTGGCATTTTTAGGAGGTGTAGCCTTGTTGAAGTCAGCTTGACCTTGTTCTAGGAAGTTTGTCATTGAGAAGGTGGGCTTTGAGGTCCTATACTCAAATTCCTTCCAATGCATCAGTGAGAAACTCCTCTTGGCTGACTTCAGATCTATCTACACACACACACACACACACACACACACACACACACACACACACACACACAAAATAGTTTCAAATTTTTCATCAATTTTATTTTGTTTTGACACTTATGTTTTACTAATCATTCTTTAGTACATCCATTATTTTTTCAAATAACACATTGCTAATTGTAATTATTTCTTAATAATATCATTACTTTTGTAAGGAAAACACAATATACTTTACATTCATTATTACTTACTTAACAGTCACAAATAACCTAAAATACCTTGCATGGGTGGGTCCATGGCTCCCACTACACATGTAGCAGAGGACTGCCTTATCTTGCATCAGTGAGAGGGGAGACAGTCCGTCCTGTTGAGGCATGTTGCCCCAGCAAAGGGGAATGTTGGAATGGCGAGTCCCAGTATTAACTTTGTTATGCTCTATCCATCTTTCAATTTACCAATAAATTCTTATGATATCACATTTACACCACCATTAGAAATATTTAATAAAGAGATCAGCCTGTTAATTTCAGCAAAGACAAAGCTGTAGCACGAGGAGATTCATGTAAGTCCAAGGTTACTTTTGTCACAATACAGTAAAGCAAATCAACCAACCAACACAGAACCACAGATGAAAACACAGAAGGGGTCAGAAGCCAGCCACTGTAAGCAGAATAACATTTTCAACTGTTCAATTCACATTTACTTAGCCCAGATTACATTAAAAAAGAAAAAAACATAACTCTGGTTACTACAGAAATTAATTAATTGTATTAATATATTCATATCCTTATATATAAATTAATTTATGCTAACTAATTCAAGATAGATTACTTTATCTTGATTGCTACATCTTGAGATATGAATATTAAGATAAGCAATTACCACCAACCTAAATATTCAAGGTTTGAATGAGGACAAAATACTGAAAAGACAAACAATATTAATATATATGTAGGAAACTAATTGGTTAAAAATGAGTCAAAAATTACTATTTCTGATCCTCACACAGGAGACGTCTATGTGGTAGAAATTTCATTTCAGCTACCATTGTGCAGCTTGCTAGATTATTGGTAATGACTACTTATATAATAAGTACAAAAAAGAACATGTTGAGACAAGATATGGTTGTATTCCAATGTACATGTCAATACAGATACATCAATATCAGCTGTAAAATTAAAGAGTGAATGCTACCAATTAATCCTTGCCAGACTGAAGAATATTAATCTTAAAATAGCCTAAACTAGGATAACAAGATATTTTGGGGGAATAGAGAGCTGGTTCAGCAGCTAAGAGCACTCACTGGCTTCTCTTCCAGAGGTCCTGAGTTCAATTCCCAGCAATCACGTGGTGGCTCACAACCATTCATATGGGATCCAATGCCCTCTTCTAGTGTGTCTGAATACAGTTACAGTGGACTCATAAAAATAAATAAATCTTAGAAAACAATATGGAATATTTTCTGGAATATAGCACACACGTACACACACACACACACAAACACAAAAACACACAAACACACAAACTCACACACACACGGAAATGATCAGAAAATACCAAACTGATTTACAAAGTTATAGAACGTTAACAGTGTTATATTTACTTGAAAATTTAAATTTTATTATATTCATAAATCTTATAAAATAGTTTATCATAAGCTATTTTATTATTCCTTTTCCTATAGCTGTGATTAAGCAAGAGTGTTAAGCGGAGCAGGGATTCTTTAAGCCTGCAGTTCAAGGGCACAGTCAATTAGAGTGGAAAGTCATGACAGCTGGAGATTTGGAAACAATGGTAATAATGCATCTGTAGTCAAGAAGAAAAGGGTGATGGATGATTATGCTCGACCTGTGTGCTGGCTATTCTTGGTGGTCAAGTTGACTTACTTCTGAAACTACCTAAAACTCATGTAGCTGCTGTCACTTACAATGAATTTTGTTTTGTTTTTCTTTATTAAATCATTTGAAATGAAAGCATACACTTTTAATCATGAACTCAGGAGGTGGGAAAACACACCTTAATTCAGATCTTCTGAGGAGGGCTGATCTACCTTTAAACTGGGCTCCACCTTCCCCTCACAGCCTATTTAAAGTATTTAAGGGACTTGAGAGAAGAAAGTCTTTGCTCTTTCTCTGCATGCTAAAGCTCTATTTCTTCATTGGCACTGAGGACTACTTTGTATGTATGTGTATGGAGAATAAAACTAGTAACTACTTTGGTTTGGTCATTAAGAATGCTCTATGTATCAACTTATATATTCAAGTGTAATATTTAAAATCAGATATGATGAAATTAATAGAAGAGAAACTGTGGAAAAGCCTCGAACACATTGGCACAAGGGAAAATTTTCTTAACAGAACACCAATAGCTTATGCTCTAAGATCAACAATTGACAAATGGGACTTCATAAAATTGAAAAGCTTCTGTAAGACAAAGGACACTGTCCATAGGAAAAACAGCAACCATCTGATTGGGAAAAGATCTTTACCAACCCTACATCCAATAGATGGCTAATATCTAATATATATACAAAGAAGTCAAGAAGTTAGACTCTAGAGAACCAAATAATCCTACTAAAAATGGGGTACAGAGCTAAACAAAGAATTCTCGACTGAGGAATAGAAAATGGCAGAGAAACTCCTAAAGAAACGTGCAACATACTTTCTTAGTCATCAGGGAAATGCAAATCAAAACAACCCTGAGATCCCACCTCACACCAGTCAGAATGGCTAAGGTTCAAAACAGGTGACAGCGATGCTGGTGAGGATGTGGAGAAAGGGGAACAATCCTCCATTGCTGGTGGGATTGCGATTTTACTAAAGTCTTCTACATATCACTAGTGAAGATACTAAATGAAAATAAGAAGGATACTATATTCTTCTAAGAGGTTGTTAGACTATTAATATATCCAGAGTAAATGGCTTCTTTAAGTCAAATTCTTTCCATCACATTAACATAGTGCCTCTTTCACAGCAATGCTTTGTGTGTTTAAAGACTGTCTATACTACATTTTTTGTTGCATTGTTTATAAAAATATAGCATCTAAAAAATTTCCCCTAAGATTCTTTAGAACTTGGCAACTCACTCTGAAGCTTTCTTTGAAACATCAAAGGGTGAACTACTTTGTACAACACTAGAAAGCTTTGGTTATCTGATGGATGCGTTTGTATGATGTAATTAAACTGAAGTGTCAATATAATTTTAATTGTAGTCACTCTTTGCTCATAGTGAATTATAACAGCGAACAGCTAGCAAGAATCTTCTGAACTAGTTTTATATGAAGATCAAATTAACTATAATTACATTGTCAAGGTCTCATAATTTTAATTTCCTCAATACATCAAATTTCTAGATGACAATTTAGATGCCACTGAGGGGAAACATCAAGAGAATTTTTCTATGAGTTCTTCTTTTTAATGCGAATCTTTGTGTTCCTTGAATATTAAAACTTTAAAATGTTATCGATGTAGCCAATTTATCTGCACACATTTCTATTGGTGCTTCCTGAGAAGTTACAAACAAACAAAGCCTGTAATGAGGACAACCTTTCCAGCTCCTTGAGAGGACCATTTGACTTTGCAGCACTGCCTCCACTCCACAAGGCTTAGATGTGGAAAAGAAATGCCAGAAAGCTACTTCTCTGCGATGCCCTTCATGGTATATTTATACATTTTTGATTTCTGCTGTTGCTATGGACTCGGATCTAAAGATTTAGAATGGGGATTGGCAAATAAGGGAAACTGTTTGACCTTTGCCTTTCAGCATCTGGATCATCTCACTCACTCTACTTCCCACCCCATTCATGACTTCCTTTTCTTTCCAGGTGACTAGCAATTCATTGTGCATATGCAATAAGTGATATACTCAGTCTGTCAAAGAACACTAAGGTGGTTTCCATTTCCCAGCCACTATGAATAGAACAAACATGAACATAGCCTAGTGAGTATCTCTGTAGTAGGATATGCTATCACTTCAGTATGTGTCACTGAATGCTGTTATTGCTCAGTCATTTGGAGATCTAATTGTCGGTCTTGAGAACTCTCCACTTTATATCTATAGCAGCTCTACCTGATTGCAATCTCATCTACAGTGAGGATTTGAAGTCAGTAGGCTTTTTGATATTACCTATTGTGGTGTTTGTGTGCCTGGCCCAGGGGTGGCACTATTAAGAGGTATGGCCTTTTTTTAGAGTATGTGTCATACTGTTGGAGGAAATGTGTCACTGTGTGGGCAGGGCTTGAGACCTCCCTTCTAGCTGTCTGGAAGGCAGTCTTGTCCTGTTCTCCTTGGATTAAGATGGAGAACTTTTGACTCCTCCCATCCCATGTATGCCTGGATTCTGGATGTTGTGATTCTGATCAACTAAACCTCAGAACCTGTGTGCCAACTGTAATTAAATGTTGTCCATTAGAAAGCTGCCTTGGACATAGTGTCTATTTACAGCAATGAAAGCAGAAGTACGGTACCTATCTTGACATTGATAAAATAAAATTTCAAATTAGATTTATGGTTTCCTATTTGCTATGGATATTGAATACTCCTTTCTAAAATTACATGGCTTTATAGTTAGGCAAAGTTCTTTTTTCAACTGCAAGCATTATTTTCTGATCAAATGGCATCTTACAGAAAGTCTCTTTCTTCTTTTTAACTTTAATATACTGCATGATTTTTAAAATTCCTTATATCTTTTTTACAATACAGTCTTTATCCCCTCCAAGTCTACCCTGTCACTGTTCCTCATCCCATACCTCCAGCCCCCAACACTGTCTCCAAGAGGATGTCCCGACATCCTGCCAAGCCCACCACAGCTCCCAACTCCCTGGGGCCTAAAGTCTTTTGAGAGTTAGGTGCGTCTTCTGTCACTGAGTCTAGACCAAGCAGTCGTCTGCTGAGCATGTGTTGGGGAACTCAGATCAGCTGGTGTGTGCTGCCTGTTCATGGCCAGTGTCTGAGAGATCTCAGTAACCAGGTTAGTTGAGACTGCTGGTTTTCCTACAGGGTTGCCCTCCTTCTCAACTTCTTCCAGCTTTTCCCTAATTCGACCACAGTGGTAGCTAGCATCTATCCGTTGGTTGGATATAATTATCTGCACCTCACTCTTTCAGCTGCTTCCCGAAGGAAAACCATGCTAGGCTCCTGTTTTTAAGCACACCATAGCATCAGTAATCATGTCAGGCCTTGGAGCATCCTCTTGACCTGGATCCCAATTTGGGATGGTCACTGGACCTTAATTTCCTCAGGTTCTTCTACAGTTTTGTTCCAGGAACAATTCTGGATCAGAGTTTTTGACTGTGGGATGGCAACCCCATCTCTCCACTTGATGCCCTGTCTTTCTATTGGAGGTGGACACAACAAGCTCCCTCTCCCCACTGTAGGGCATTTAATCTATGGTCCCTTCCTCCCTTTAATTCCTGAAAGTCTCTCACCTCCTAGGTCTCTGGTACATTCTAGAGCCCCACGCCACCCCCACCTCCAGAAATTGCCCCTTGCCATTCTTTCAGCTTGCCCTTAGAAATCCCTCCTGTTTTGTCTGGTCTTGCCTATTTTGCTTATAGCTGTCTTAGAAATTCAGATTTTATCTTAAGTCTTTGATCCAGTTAAAGTTAGTTTTGGTTCAGAGGAATACATACAGGTCTAACGCAATCTTTCTAAATGTGAACATCCTGTTTTCCCAACATTTGCTTGACATGAATCTGTTCCTTCAGGATATCACAAGGGGCTCTGAAGGCGGACACGGAAAAAACGTGGGAGGGGGCCTATTGGTTGAGTTGAAATCTTACGGAAAAATGTCTAAAGTATCTAGTACCTAATTTCGATCAAGTCAAGAATGACTAAATAACAACAACTCATACACTATAATTAGTCCACAAGAAATATAAGACTTGATGTACACTTTTGTAATAATGAAAATCATAACATTAAGGTCAGTGGTAGTCATTAGGAAAAAATATTTTGTATCACAAATTCCACTTATTTGAAATATCTACAACAGTTAATTCAGAGATAAGGAAAACAACCTAATATTTTTAAAGTTGTCAGGGTAGATTCATTGCGTAACGGTGAGTACATTCCATTCTAAAGTCTCAGTGTCTCTGTGGGCAGCTTGTTTATGGTCTGCATTTCTTACTTCATTCTGGAATAACAACTTCAGCTTTCTCATCTAGTGATGAGAAGTTAATTCTTTTATTTTATCTTGTCCATGACTCCACTATGTAAAAAGTTTCTGGGTCCATTAAACATTTTTATCTTGGACTGGTACCCATATTTTATATTGCTGTATATACTTTTTCTACCGTAGGAGAATACTGACTGTACTGACTTACAAATTTGTTTTAGAATTCAGTATTTAACTTTTATTTATACATGTTGAGTATAGTAAACATGATTAGGAAGGATATAAAAATATGATTCTACCTTGGTAAATATTTCTTGAAAGAATGTTAATAGCTGGCTTAGCTTCCACAATTACTCTGTAAAAATTAAATAAGCCATGACTATTTTCAATAGATGTTGGTAACAATATTAACAACACAGTTATAATCAATTTGTAATCTGTTGTGATGAATGTGTATCCTTAATAACTTTTGATACTTATGTAACTTTCTATATAATAAATATTATTTCACTTAATAGTCATATTATGGGATGCATAATAATCATAAGAAACCTTTTCCCAATGTCATTTTTTAACTCTTTATCAGAGTACTTTCTTGCAAAATAACCATATTTTAGCAGATGTTACATTTATACATGTATTAATGTTTTCATGACATCAGACCAAATCAATAAGAATGGATGAATACTTTACATTCTTTCATACTGTACTTGTGCACTTGAAGATATCATTTACACATTATAGAATTCAAGCCTATGAAAAATATTTGTTAGTACATTATATGTTCAAGACAAGGAATATATTCTTTGTCTTATTACTACATAACAAAAACATTTTCCACACTCATTATTAAAATATTACTATGAAATTATGCATCAATTCAGATATATTTATCAGATAATATGGAAGGAAATTTAGAGATATTGTACCTGGCAAATGTTTGGGAGCAAGACAGAACCTTCAAGTGTCAATTAACTAATCCAGTGTTATTTCCGACTAACTCCTAAATGTTTGTCCTTATACCCATAGATAAGGGTAGTGGTCATCACTCAACCAGGACACTTCTATCATTAATTCCTCTCTCATTAACTGAGTTGTTATATTTACTTATTTGTTATATATTTTTCTCTTTTAAATGATACTATTAAATTATTTTCACATTCCCTTTCTTCCTCCAAACCCTCTAACCCTTTAATCTAACACCCCCTCTCAAAATCATGGTCTATTTTTTTCATTAAATAACTGTTTCACACCTAGATGAATATATATATATATATATATGTATATATATATGGATTTTCAGTATTTAGTTTATGATATTCTTCAAGATAAAATCTCACAGAAATTTTCCTATTCCTTAGGATCTTAACAGTCATCTCAGTTCCACTTCCATAATGATCTCTGAGCCATGGATCAGATAATAAACTCATATATTTGAATGTTTGCTCCCTACTTGCTGGGAATGTATACTCATGACAATATAAAAGTAACTAAGACAGGATGTGAGTTGCAATGTAGCTATATCTGTTAGGACTAGAATTCACAACTCTGTTCTTTGCTGGTCATGGTTTTGTTATGGTCTCAATCTATCCTTAATGTATACTGTTAGGAAATACATGTTCTGTAAATTAATGTCTATAAGCCTAATACAAGCAGAAAGTTGAGGGAAGCTATCCAAGGGAGTTTTTCCTTGCTACCATTATTATGAATTAATCCTCCTTAGAACCAGAGCCTATCCAGAAGACAGCATTAATAAATCAGTAGAATGGGGAAGAGTCTTTATCAAATGGGCACGGGGGAAAATTTCCTGAACAAAACACCACTGACTTATGATCTAAGATCAAGAATGACAAATGGGACCTCATAAAACTGCAAAGCAGTTCTTCTGTAAGGCAAAGGACACTGGCATTTGGACAGAACCGCAGTCAACAAATTCAGAAAAGATCTTTACCAATCCTATGTCTGATAGAGGGCTAATATCCAAAATATACAAAGAACTCAAGAAATTAGACTCCAGAAAGCCAAATAACCCTATTAAAAATGGGGTACAGAGCTAAAGCAAGAATTCTCAGCTGAGGAATATTGAATGGCTGAGAAATACCTAAAGAAATGTACAACATCCTTACTCATTAGGGAAATGCAAAACAAAACAACCTTGAGATTCCACCTCACACCAATCAGAATGGCTAAAATAAAAACCTCAGATGACAACAGATGCTGGCAAGAATGTGGAGAAAGAGGATCATTTCTCTACTGTTGGTGGGACTGCAAACTGGTACAACCACTCTGGAAATCAGTCTGGAAGTTCCTCAGAAAATTGGACATTTCACTACCTGAGGACCCATCTATACCTCTCCTGTGCGTATACTCAAAAGATGCTCCAACGTACACCAAAGACACATGCTCCACTGTATTCATAGCAGCCTTATTTATAATAGCCTGAAACTAGAAAGAAACCAGATGCCCTTCAACAGAGGAATGGATACATCTATATAATGTGGCATATCTACAGAATGGAGTACTACTCATCTATCAAAAACAATGAGTTCATGAATTTCATAGTCAAAAGAGTTGAACTAGAAAATATCATCCTGAGTGAAGTAACCCAATCCCAGAAAAACACGCATGGTATGCACTAACTGATAAGTGTATATTAGCCCAAAAGCTTGAAGCTGTAGTTGTGAAAGAGATTAGTATCCTTAAAGAAAGGCCAGATCTGGGTTGTGTTAAATGGAAGGATGCCCTCAAATTAAAAAGCTACCCAGTAGGCTTCAATCTACTATAAGAAAAGGACCTGAGCAGTTAATAAAAGCCTCTGCAGTGTGATTAAAGGACACAAGTGTTCATGCAGAAGCAACAGGCAAAACTTTCAGATTGGCCCATGTAATTCTGGCTTTTGAGTCATGAAAGATACATGAATAAATGGTTGTCGTTCTCTGGTTAAGAACAGCTGACGCTAGGAAATGTTTGGCAGGTCTCTTCATGAAAGTCCTAAGAGAGCAAAAGAGAGGGCAAAAGAGACAGCAAAAAGAGAGCCAGGACAAGGCTTTAAAAGTGAAGTTGAGTTTACTATGGAGACCTCATGATGTGGAAATACCAAAGTCAAGAGTCACTTGCCAAGGATATCTGAAGACAGGAAGTGGAACCGATCCAGTAAAGAGAAGCCAGGTAGCAAAGCCAGAAAGTGGAGCTGTCTAAGCCCTTCAACATCAGACACAGAGCAACAGGATTTGGAGATTCCTTTGTTAGGTTTTTGTCTTGCTTTTGGCCCGTGTTCCATAGTTATGCAGCCACTGGAATGATAATAATATTCTGTGCCATTTATGTTTAGAAAATGTGATTTTCCTTTTAATTTTACAGTGGATTACAGTTAAGAGATAGCTTTCAGTTTCAGAAAAGACTGGAGTTTGAATTTTTACATAATGTTATGGCTATGAAAAATTGTGAGGACTTTTGAAGTTGATCTAAATGCATTTTGGATGTTGGAATCAAGCCTGTGGGAGCCAGGAAGTGGAATGATGTGATGATTTAAATGAGATGTCTCCAGTTTCCTGAGTATGTGAATACTTGGTCTCCAGTTGCTCGCTGGTGGTGGAGTAAGGAGTGTGTAACATTCATCCTTCCTAACCACAGAGCAGAATGCCACTGATTCATGGGACCTTAAATGAGTTCTGTGGGTTAATGCACCAGACTTACAAGTGTCCATTTCCATCCAAGATCCTTACTCTCTAATGTTCTTGGTCCTACTGAAACCTTTCAGTATTGCAATGTTAATAACCAAGAGAAAAGCCATTATGTGAATGTTGGTCACATGATCAGTGTGGTACAGTTTTGTTACTGTGGTTTTGTTTTGTAGTTTCCGTTTTTTACATAAACTATCATGCCCTTCAAAAGAAATGTGTGGCCTTGGTGGGAGATGTATATCTCTGTAGATAGGCGTTAAGGTTTTAAAAGCTAAATGCCATTCACAGTTTGCTATGTTGGATTCCTGTTTGGTATTTGAGGTGTGAAATTTTAGTTCCTTTTCCACCTATTTGCTGCCTCCTGCATGCTATCTCTAGTTTTTCATAGTCTCCAAGGGCCTGAATGCATACGCCCAAAATAAAACCATTCTATACCTTCTCTTGATCATCTGTTTAACTATAGAAATAGAAAAGTGACTAATACAATGTAAAAACACTGTTTCAAAGAAAAGTTTAAACATCCATTTTTAAAAGGAATATACTATGCTTCAAATGTCAAATTAATGTTTGGGCTAAAATTCAGGGCTCTTTCTCTAGTGTATAGTCAATTCTGTTTGCAAGCTTCCTAGCAGGATAAAACTGAATATCATCAGTACTATAAAACTACTTTTGGACAATCTAATTTGCTTCTCTGTGCACTGCTACAAAGAAAGAGAGAATAAATATTCTATGTTTTGGCACTTAATAATTTTCTATTCTAACAACTCTGTCATTGCATCATAAAATAAAATTATATAAATAAAAAGGTCTGCCTTGTTCTTATAAAGTTGTATGTGCAATAGACAGTAAGCATCATTTAGTTTCTGGCCAACAATTTGCCTGGGTTGTTGTAGATCATAATAAACATAGTGCTGATTATTGCATACAGTAAAAAGTCTATTATATGTTAATACTTAGAGGACATTTTATGGTCCTAAAATATCCACTGCTCATCATATGTGACTTAAAAGAAAATGCTACAAATTCAATTAGACATTAAATATAACAACTGAGGAAAAGAAAAATGGAAAAGGAGTATAATTTCTAAATAGTCTTCAGTGGCTAATGTATATGACTACTTTATAAAGGTCTCTCCACTCATAATACATCCATAAATGACAGGGAAAATTGAGATAAGATGAGACAAATACTAACATAAATCTTGAAACTATAAACCTTATGACATTTATATAACATGAAATGAAAAAGGTAAAAGTTTGCCTGCATACGTATAGAATCTCTATTTATAGAAACTAAGTTGTGATTGAAATGGCAGGGATACCAAACATACTGGAGAGTATATACACAAAACTGATTCAAATATTCTAAATAAAAATAATACCTAAAATTAAGCAATCTAACAGGATAAGAAACATGGTAATGTGAAAAAAAAAACTTTCAAGGTTTAATAATTTTTCATATAGAGTAATACATGAAATATCTAAAATCTGAATACATCTATAGAAGACATTTGGGATAATTGTAAAAGTTCCTGTTAAAAGTAATCACTACAGTAGGATTGCATTCAACTGTGACCATAAAATATATGTGGCATGAAAATAGTGAAGTTCAAAAAGAATTCCTAATAAAGTACAATTTTCTGTGAGATAGTGGGTGTCACCACTGATTTGGGTTTCAACACATTCTAAAAGAGTTCATCAATAAAATATAAGCCGAGTAAAATATGTTCCCTAAACACTTGAATTGGCAAAGATAAAGTATTGAGCTTGAGTTCATATGTGAAGAAAGTTTCACATGTGTGTTTATATGGCTCATACATATGGACACAATAGATATATGAATTTATGAGAAGAAACATTCAAGTGGGTGGTGCATTTATATGAACATAATGTTCATGTAGGGAAATGTTATGAACAAAAAAGATTTCAAAATAAAATATTCACATCAACAAAAAAGAGTTCAAAGTAAAATTATTATGTAAAAGAAAGTAACTGTAAAACAATAAACCATAAAACTAAAAAAAAGGTATAAAATGCTTTACGTGTGTCAGGGAAAGTTTACAGAAACTATGTTAACATATTTATCAGAAAATTAAGAGCATCTGCATAAATATTAATCCACAGCAAGAGATAATATAAAAATATGTCTATGTGTACAATCTATGAACTTCAGATTCTTATTAGTTTTAGAGAGAGGATTTTAAAGTTAGAAAATTTCACAAACAGTTACACATATCAAATATAGACTTTTATACATAAGAATTGAACTCACATGTATGGATAAATGTCACATATCTGTAAAGCATGAAGCCATAGTTACAAACTCTGGGTATAATTGTCTTATAATTTTATTTGTGTTAATTATACTTATAATTCCAACATAGAACTTTCCTAATGGTTAAAAGAAATACAAATGATCATCTATATGAAAATGTTTCAAACATTGAAAATATTATGAAGGGTTACAAATGAACCATAAAAATAAATGGCTTGTTATTTTAGTCTCATCGCGTTTCTAATGAGGCACCCTGGGAATAAAGTTAAGCTGAGCTTGTAACTCCATTAATGAAATGAGAGAAAAATAAATAGGACATCATTTTAAATCTCAAATTTTCTAAATTAGGATCTGTTTCATAGCAAGATTCCAAAGAAATCTAACCTAGATAAAATTATTTAAGGCATTCTATGTTGAAGAATGTTATCAAATCTTACTTATATATGGACTCTACACAAAACACTTAATAGATACAAAATTGAGTGTCATTATATTCCTTAAAATAAATATTGAATTTGTGAAAGTAGATCAATGAAAATGATTACATTGTGAGATTTACTGAGAATCCACCCATTTTCTAGAGTTCTGATTAATTTAAACATTTTTGTAAGATATCTGGTCAAAAGCAGTATAAATACCTTTGCTAAAGTTCAGGACATCTATATCATTCAGTCAAATTTACTTTTAAATATGGAAATGTATATAGGATTTTAATTAATATACTCATAGTCTTAAATATTAATACTCATTTTTGACAAATTTGGAAAAGAAAATACATATTTGGTTGAAAACACCAAATTTCCAAGCAGTTTAATCTACTCTGTCAAAACAGTTACTTTTACATAAAGAAGAGAGTTAAGAGAATCGGCCTGCAGTTCTTCACTTTCATGGTGGTAGGGCATAAGACTAATTCAACTGAATCTTCACTGTACATTTTAAAGTTTGATTATAAATAAGTTCTTAAGAAACATTATCCTATACAATAATTTTTTGAAATGCTGTGCTGCTACAGAAGGTCAAAACGTCTTTCAACTACACAATCACCAGGGTAAACAAGCAAAACTCTGTGGTGAATGGTAGCATTATGATGTCCAATAGGATGACTGCATTAATTTATTGTTGACTTACTGTAAGTTTTTTAGATTTAGGTGGGTTTATTAGAATTACTACAATGTAAGACAAAAAAAAAACACATCTGTAATTTCTTACTATCAGTTTAGAACAGATACCACTCATTTTAGAACTGATAACACTAAGCTATAGACATAAGTGGTATAGGGTCAACCAGCAAGTAAATGGCAGGTTTAGTATTCTAACCTAATTAGTCTGTCTCAAGAAGGTCTGCACCAAGCCATTATACTGTGTTTTGTCCTTTGCTATTCTTCTCCCTTCTAGTAAAGAACAGTACACAGATACCTATCCTAATGGAAATAAAACAAGTGATAGCATTCCATGTGTTGCAGGCGGTCAATTTATAGGTACTAGCATATATGGAACAATATAGCAAGTTATGTTATGTTATGTTATGTCAAGAATATTACTAAATAGAACAAGAGGATCTCATAAAGGGTATAAGATTTTAGTGAAGAATTTCACATAAAAACATGTTCCTAAAAAATTACCACATTACTTCAGGTTGAAAAATTTAGGCTGAAATGGAAATAATTCATATATATATATATATATATATATATATATATATATATATATATATTCATGGCTTTATTTGACATTCAGGAAAATATATTTATTCAGGCAATTTTTTCATGATAATTTGTCTCTCACTCTTCATTATTCCAGCTCTTGATAACTTCTAAAAGAAAATCATTTTAGAGTGCTTACTCTTATTTTAGGAAATTGGGTAACAGTAATGAACTCTAATGGATTAGAATTTGTTGATCTAGTACCAAGTTTATTCTATTTCTCAGGACATTATCTTCAATATTTCTTATTTCAACATTTCAGCTATGTAAAGAATGTCCTTAACAAATTTAAATAATTCATGTAGGTTAATATTTAAGTGATTGTGAATATTGCTTAATATAGTACAATATTCTTATCTTTAAATAATAATGAAATGACATTTGGAATATAAACTTTACTCTGCTATATGGTAAAAATTAAAGAAATACATAATAAATAATCTAGTACCTTAATTCTAATACTTACCATCAAATATTTAAATATTTTGCCATGGTGACTTCTCATTGAATCTGAAAATTGCAAACTTTATGCAATAAAAATAATGACTTGACACAAAGGCTATTATAATTTTTTAAATGCACCACTAAAATAGTTTATATGTAGCTTACATTCTACCAAAAGAATCTTTTAAACTTCATTAAGTACATGCTGCCTATGTAGCAGAGGATGGCCTTGATAGGCCATAGATGGAGGATAGGATAGGTGATTTCTGGAGAGGGAACCAGGAAAAGGAATAACATTTGAAATGTAAATAAATAAAATATCCAATCTAAACATATTTGCATATGTTGATCATAGTCATAGTTGTGAGTATTTTTGGTGTAGTACTGAATTTTATAGTTATGCTGAAATTTATGAGTTAGCTCATCCATGAAAATTAACTCTGGACCATGAATTGTGCTCCCAAAGAAACCAGAGCAGTCTAATAAAAAGCAGATAAAAGGATTCATGAGTGTAGGAAAGTAGGTGGAACAAGACAACAACCACATGGCTTCTCACTACTAAACACTTCATGGGAAGAGTTTCCAAGGCATCTGGTGATAAGAGAAATTGGTGGTTTCACATTTTAAAATATTAAAATAAAGACGCCTATCTGTCCTGTCACTTAAATATTAGTTATAACACCAATTGGTAATTAATAAAATTCATTAAATTAGAAAGAATGTATTTTCAACAATGGTGGCTAATAACTCAATACTTTAATGTCATGGCAATGGAATAATTCTATGATGGATTTCCTACTTTTGCAATTAAGGACTATATTATTTTCCCAGTATTGTATATATAACATATATACAATATTCAGGTATTTCAAGAAATCAGATTACCTTTTAAAGAAGGGTATTGGAAAGTATTAATGGTTGACAGAGCAATCTAAGTTCATGTTAGTGTATGATCACATTGGAACATTATTCTGTTATTTGATTGGAAATTGAAATATAATTACATTGTTCCCTCATTCCCTTTCCTTCCTCAGAACATTCCTAAGCAGATCTTTGCCTTTTCTAAGTTTGAGGTGTCTATTTCTTTAATATTTTTCTATATTTGTTTTATTATAAGATGTAGGAGATAATATTTGTGGGTAAAATATGAAGTTTAAATTAGCATTCTTTTCTATATCTCTACTTAATATTGACTTAGATTCAATATAATTTCGCACACCATATTTTTGTTAACTTTTACTTTTAATCATTATAATACATAAATTACAATTTATAACTTCTTCATTTGAAATATTATTTCATAATACTGAAAACATTTCTAGCACAATTATCAAAAGAGCATAGTAAATCTCTTCGTTTTATATAAAAACTTTCCCTTAACACAAATACAAGCATACGAAATGAAAACAAAATCAAAATTAATAATAAGTCTGACTCTTCTTAGAAAAACAATTATGTCTGGAAAAAAGCTGAAAGTTTGATAAATTTGGGCAAAGCAATAATCAATAAAGCTAATTAATCAAAATCCCCTTTCTATTTTAAATATATAAAAAGATATCTGTACTTTTATAAATTGCCCAAGTTTTTACATTTGAAAAAACAGTATCTGATTTTAAAATAAAGATGCCTTCACTTATATTTCAGTGGCAGGAGTTCATATGACATGTTTATATTGGTTACTTTTTAAATGTAAAATTTTTGGAAGGTTTCAATTTATTATTTGTGTGAGTGACCTTGCATGAACTGGAAATGATGCGAAGAGTGCCATCTATTGCAGAAAATGCTTTATTAGCATCAAAACCTCATTTGTTAAATTGAATTGTGCTTGTTTTGGCCAAATGTTTCCCCATAGATATATCCTATTTTGGAAAAATAGAATAAAAACAACACAAAATAGGAAGACAATTAATTTCTCAGTGAAACTCTGAATGCCTAGAATACAACTCAACACTATACATGGTACAGGATTGCAATTAGATTTCTATTTTTATCTACGGTTAGGTAACAAAGGGAAAAATTACACTTGACAGTTGCTCAAATTTTCATGCAGAAAGTCATCTGAATTAAATCATTTTAACCATTTCAAATATTTTTCCTATATAAAAGGAATATGTATTCATGTGAACATGTATACTCATTTATAGGAAATGATACACACATTGTTTGAAGTAAGATTGCTATTTTCTGTGAAGTCCCTAAAAATAAAATTATTTCTCTTTTCCTGTTTCCTACCTATCTCTCAAAGTTAGTGTTTTTAGTCAAATGAGTGACCATAAATTATATTACACAATACTCAACTACCAAGCAAAATCTCAGCTTAAGGTTTTGACAAGATGTACCTATAATTCACAATGCCCTTGTCACATACTTTATTTTTCAGCAAATTCCACTCTTTTGGAAAAAGAAGCATTCTCTTTTGATTTCCTCCTTCTGCTCCTCTATCAGTAATGACTGAGGAACTTGTCTAGCTGGCTGCATACCTTCATTGTAGAGTAAATGCTGCATAAGAATTACTGGGGCCAGAAAAATGTCTTAGTAACTACGAACTGGCTGCACTTCCAGAGGTCTCAAGTTCATGTTTAGCTCTGTAACTCATTTTTAAATAGGATTATTTCATTTCTGGATCTAACTTCTTGACTTCTTTATATACATCTGATATTCCTCCTTTGGATGTAGAATTGGTAAAGAACTTTCCCCACTCTTATGATTGCTGTTTTGTCCTATGACAGTGTACTTTGCCTTACAGAAGCTTTGCAGTTTTATGAGGTCCCATTTGCCGATTCTTGATTTTAGAGCATAAGCCATTGGTGCTCTGTTCAGGAAATTTTCTCCTGTGCCCATGGGTTCAAGGATCTTCCCCACTTTCTCTTCTATTAGTTTGAGTGTATCTGGTTTTTTTGTGGTGGTCCTTGATCCAATTGAACTTGAGCTTTGAACAGGACTATAAGAATGGATGGATTTGCATACTTCTACATGCTGACCTCTAGTTGGACCACCACCATTTGTTGAAAATGCTGACTTTTTTCCCAGTGGATGGTTTTTAGCTCCTTTGTAAAAGTTAAAGTGAAGATAGGTGTGCGGGTTCATTCTGGGTCTTCAATTCTATGCTACTGATCTATGTGCATATCTCTGTACCAATTCCATAGAGTTTTAAATCAATATTGCTTTGTAATACATCTTGAGATTAAGGATGGTGATTCCCGCAAAAGTACTTTTATTGTTGAGAATAGTTTTTGCTATCCTAGGGTTATTGGTTAGACTAAGGTAAATGATTTTGTTAATTGCTCTTTAACCCTATGAATAATTGAGTGGAAATTTTAATGGTGATTGTATTGTATCTGTAGATTGCTTTTGGCAAGATGACCATTTTACTATATTAATCCTGCCAATCCATGAGCATAGGACATCTTTCCATCTTTAGAGATCTTCAAATTCTTTCTTCAGAGATGTGAAGTTCTTGTCATACAGATATTTCACTTCCTTGGTTAGAGTCACAGTATCTTATTATATAATATTTGTTACTATTGTGAGGGTGTTATTTTTCTAATATCTTTCCAGCCTCTTTATCCTTTAAGTAGAGGAAGACTACTGATTTCTTTGAGTTAATTTTATGTAAAGCCACTTTGTTGAAGTAGCATCTCAGGTTTCTGAGTTCTCTGTTAGAATTTTTGAGATCACTTATACTATCATATCATCTGTAAATAGTGATATTTTGACTTCTTCCTTTCCAATTTGCATCCCTTTAACATCTTTTTTTTCTAATTTCTCTGGCTAGGATTTCAAGTACTATATTGAATAGGTAGAGAGAAAGTGGGCAGCATTGCCTAGTCCCTGAATTTAGTGAGATTGCTTCAAGTTTCTCTCCATTTAGTTTAGTGTTGACTACTGGTTTGCTATATATTGCTTTCACTATGTTTTGTTTTGGGCCCTGAATTCCTGAACTTTACAAGACTTTTAAAATGAAGAGGTGATGATTTTTGTCAAATGCTTTCTCAGCATCTAATGTGATGATCATGTTTTTTTTTTTTTTTTCTTTCAGGTTGTTTACATAGTGGATTACAATGATGGATTTCCCTATATTGAACCATCCCTTCATTCCTGGGATGAAGCATATTTGATAATAATGAACAAATGTTTTGACGTGTTCTTGGATTAACTTTGAAGAATTGTATTGAGTATTTTTTGCATCAATATTCATGAGGAAAATTGCTCTGAAGTACTCTTCCTTTGTAGGGTCTTTTGTGTGGCTTAGGTATAAGCATAATTGTACTTCAAATAATGAATTGCATAGTGTTCCTTCTGTTTCTAATTTGTAGAATTGTTTGAAGAGTTCTTCTTTGAAAGTCTGGTAGAATTCTGCATGAAACCCTGGGCTCTTTTTTTAGTTAGGAGACCTTTAATGGCTGTTTCTATTTCTTTAAGGGTTATGGGACTGTTTGGCTTAACTGATCCTGATTTAATTTGGTACCTGGTATCTGTCTAGAAAATTGTCAACTTCCTCGAAAATTTCCAGTTTTGTTGAATAAAGGCTTTTGTAGTAGGATCTGATGATGTTTTTGAATTTCCTCAGATTCAGTTGTTATATTTCCCTTTTCATTTCTGATTTTGTTAATTTGAATACTGTCTCTCAACCTGCTGGTTGGTCTGGGAGATTTATCTATCGTCTTGATTTTCTCAAAGAAGTGGTTCCTGGC